>NC_081182.1:202369231-202633113 GCF_029867415.1 Vicia villosa
GCATTCTAGCCGAGCACTTGGCTCACCACCCACTCAATGGTCACGAATCAACCAGTTTCGACTTTCCGGACGAGGACGTCATGTACCTCAAGATGAAAGATTACGACGAGCCACTACCAGACGAAGGACCTGAGATAGGATCCCAGTGGGGCTTAATCTTTGACGGAGCTGTCAATGCTTATGGACGAGGAATTGGGGCAATCATTGTTACACCTCAGGGTACCCATATTCCATTTACTGCCAGATTAACTTTCAAATGCACAAACAATGAGGCCGAATATGAAGCTTGCATCATGGGTCTCGAAGAAGCCGTGGATCTAAGAATCAAACACTTGGATGTATACGGAAATTCTGCTTTGGTCATCAATCAAATCAAAGGAGAATGGGAAACACGCCAACCAGGGCTAATCCCTTACAAAGACTACGCGAGAAGATTGTTACCATTCTTCGACAGGGTAGATTTTCATCACATTCCTCGTGAAGAAAACAATTTGGCTGATGCGTTAGCCACACTCTCTTCCATGATTAGGATAAATCATTGGAATGACATTCCTCGGATCGATGTTATGCGCCTGGATAGGCCCGCTCATGTGTTCACAGTAGAAGCAATCATCGACGACAAACCGTGGTATCACGACATCAAGAACTTTCTTCAAAAGCAAGAGTACCCTCTTGGGGCATCAAAGAAAGATAGAAAGACTTTGAGAAGGTTAGCTTGTAGATTCTTCTTAAATGAAGATGTTCTGTACAAGAGAAACTTCGACATGGTTCTGCTCAGATGCGTTGACAGAAAAGAAGCAGAAATACTCATGAGAGAAATACATGAAGGTTCCTTTGGTACTCACACCAATGGACATACCATGACAAGGAAAATACTGAGAGCAGGATATTATTGGCTGACGATGGAGTCCGATTGCTACCAATACGCAAAGAGGTGTCACAAATGCCAGATCTACGCCGATAGAATTCATGTGCCACCATCTCTTCTCAACATACTCTCTTCCCCTTGGCCTTTCTCCATGTGGGGAATCGACATGATTGGAATGATCGAACCAAAAGCGTCCAACGGACATCGCTTCATCTTGGTAGCCATAGACTATTTCACCAAATGGGTTGAAGCAGCTTCATATCCAAACGTTACAAGACAAGTTGTCGTCAGGTTTATCAAGAATCACATCATCTGTCGCTATGGCATTCCTAGCAAGATAATCACTGACAATGGGTCAAATTTGAATAACAAAATGATGAAGGAGCTTTGTGAAGAATTCAAGATCGAACATCACAACTCATCTCCTTACAGACCAAAGATGAATGGAGCTGTAGAAGCAGCTAACAAAAACATCAAGAAAATCATTCAGAAGATGGTCATCACTTACAAAGATTGGCATGAAATGCTCCCGTATGCTCTTCATGGTTACCGTACATCAGTACGTACTTCGACCAGAGCAACTCCTTTCTCCCTTGTATATGGCATGGAGGCAGTCCTACCTATAGAGGTTGAAATCCCATCAATGAGAGTCTTGATGGAGGCAAAATTAACAGAAGCCGAGTGGTGTCAAAGCAGATTCGATGAACTGAACTTAATCGAAGAAAAGCGCATGACAGCTTTATGCCACGGACAGCTATATCAACAAAGAATGAAGAAAGCTTTCGACCAAAAGGTTCGACCTCGCACAATCAAAGAAGGCGACCTTGTACTCAAAAAGATTCAATCTTTTCTCACAGATTCGATAGGGAAATGGACTCCCAATTATGACGGCCCCTACGTGGTCAAGAGAGCTTTCTCAGGAGGAGCCTTAATACTCACGACTATGGATGGAGAAGAATTCACCCGTCCTGTGAACGTCGACGCAGTCAAGAAATACTTCGCCTAAATAAACAAAAGAACAGCTCGCTAAGTTGAAAACTCGCAAAGAGCGGCTTAGGCAAAAAAGAGCGTCTCGGTGAATCGAAAACCCGAAAGGGCGATTCAGGCAAAAGTTAGAGACATAAAAAAAATATATTAACCAATCCCGGTAGACTTAAAACCCGAAAGGGGTAGTTTACGCAAAAGTTAGGGATATATGGCAAGTAACTGTGTTCAGGACAAACTTGATCCTTCAAAATCCATAGCGTAGTATTCATCAGCAGTAGGTCATCTTCTACGAAGCACGAATACAGCGCAACTCGGAGTGGAAGGGAAAGATAACGGTCGTCACGTTTCATCGTAGCCCTTTTCCCGAAAAATTACCAATTTCCAACTTTGTAAAAACTCCATGGAATCAAGCATTTGGCTGATTACCATTCCATATATAATAATTTGAGCCTTGTGCTTTCCTTTGCAATCTAGTCTTATTCAGTTTCTTGAAATGCATTTTAAGTTTAAATAGTCATTTTTCTTGAAACAAATGTTTTCATAAAATAAAATGAATTTACTTGCAAAAATAAAGGTGAAATTTCTTTCTGAGGTTTACAAACAATAGGAAGAATGCAAACAGTTGCTCCGAGAACGGTTGAGACTCCGGGAACCAAGATTTCCCCATGAGGTCGCTTTGCGAACATCTCCCGATGACGGATCTTCACTTCAATTCATATTACTCACTTCGGACAGCGGACAACTGATAACCAGGTATTCCCAACAGAGTTCGAACTACAAGAAGAGGACTTCTTCTGATTCACAAGAATTCAAGTCGTATCATAGGATTTTACATCTGCGACAATTCCATTCACATTCACTTTACATTTTGTCATTGTCATAATATTCATGCATACATTACATCATAACTGCATAGTCAAGTCAGGCTTTGATCCTGTGAATGCCTAAGTCATTGAGGCATGAACTCAAGTTTCCCCTGCAAGTTCCGGAGAAACTTTTTCCTTCGAAACAACAGTTCATACACAAGGATCTCCTCAAGCAAGTCAACAGATGGTAGTCTCCCTCAAAGAGATAGTTTGTTCACTTTTGGAATTCCTCAGCCGAGAATCTCCTGCAGAGCGGCATTCAACAGTCTTCTTCAGATAAGATAGTCTGCTTCACATTTTGGAATTCCCTACAGGTTTGGTATTTCCCCATGTCGCTACCGCGAAAATTAACAGAGTCGCCACTAACATATTTATCCTGAAAAGGAAGGGAATGCCAGCAAACCACAAAACAAAACAACGGTCTCACGACCAGAGAAAAGGGTAAGGGAGTCGGTTACGCGAGGGGAAGGTGTTAGCACCCCTCGCGCCCATCGTACTCGATGGTATCCACGCCTGTGTCTAAACCTATGGGTGTGTATCAAATCTACGCTAATTTGGACTAAAATGAATGCAGAATGTAGTGAAAAGAAAGGATTATGCTCGCACGGGCCCTACCCCGCTGCCTACGTATCTGTTTTGCAGAATCAGAGCTACCGTAGCTCGGCTAACTAGTTTTTGTTTGTTTTGTGTTTTTTAGGTGAACGAGTTACATTCACACTCCGCTGCTCGACCTTTGGAGACTTATGTTGGGAATGGAGCGGATATAACAAGCTCTTAAGAAAAGAAAATCAAAGAGTGTGGTTTGTGTTTTAAAGAATGCATGAGGAAGACCTAAGCTAAGGGGGAAAGCTTGCTACCTAATGTTATCATACAAAGGGTGCAAGTCTAAAGTAAACTATCAACCTACGAAGGAGAGGGAAGGCAAACAAGAGTACAAAAACGAGCATCCGCTCGTAAAGCAAACAAACCAACGGTACTGACCGAATGGTAGAAAAGCGGTCCCGCCATAGCCAAGGGGAGCAGCTCAACCCAAGTCAACCAAGCATTAGACCTCGTGAAAATGATCGGGCCATAGACAAGAGGGCGGACCCCTCTCAGCAACCAAGTCGTCACGGATCTAAAGGAAAACGGTGCGTGCGTACACCGAGCATCAACGTCGAGCGACGCGAGCTATAGGAAAGGCGGGGGTCCGGCTACATGAACCCTTTTCCTGACATACTCGATAACAAGATCTTGTGCAGGTTCAGAAGCGAACCACGCGTAGCGTGCGCATAATGAACGGACTCGATGAAACTAGGCGGGGGTTGATTGCTAACCCTTTCCGCATGCCTTCCATGAGGACTTAACGGAGTGCCATATAGGACTTATTACACCGTGACTCCCTTCCGCAAAGCACAAATGTAAACACACCAACAAAAACAGAGCCTCTTTCGAGGGCTTGGCCAGATGCATGCCTAAGTCCTACTTCTCATGTTAAAGGATGATGCGAGAAAGCGATAAAGTGCAAGAGAAATAAAATGAAACGGGAGACAATACCGAACGGATAACAAATCCGCAATGAGCTAGCAAGCGTAAGCAGAGAAGAAACTTCACGTAATCTAACATCCATCAAAGCCAGGAGTCCCGCATAAGCGTCAAAGCGATGCAGTGTGAAAATAAATCACAACCGCTATGTGGTGCGTATCAAATACAACCACACAAGCAACCTGCAAGAGAACACAAGCCAGACAATACAGGAATATACATCTCAATGAATGAGAGATCAGATGAATCGCATCGAAATAGTTCGTGTCCCACAAATAAAGTGGAACACGACGCAAATCAATCGCACTGGAAGCGAATTCGTGTCCCACAAATAAAGTGGAACACGGAGCAATCGAAGGCTCTCTCGAAGTACCTCGCACATCTCAGCAAACAAATCAGTAGTAACAAGGCAAGCGCTCACCGCCATAGAAAATACTAGCAATTAAGTTCTAAGTGAATTCTAAAACAAAATCTAACAAGATTAAATTGTTTTTTATGAAATTTTCAACTAAAACTAGAATAGAACTATGTACAAAACAATTAAAGTTTAACAAGCAAAAGATTACATGTTTTTGATTATTTTTATCATGCTAAAACAAATATAGAAAACAAAATCTAATTCTAACTAGAAAAGATTAAATGTTTTTATTCATTTTTTATCAAGCAAAAATCTAACAAGTGTACCAATGATCTCATGTCTTTACTATGCTAACAATAATAGAAGACAAAATAGTAAAACAAAAACAAATCTACTATGTAAAAACAAGTACACAGGGGGGTTTATTATGAAACTGGTGGTGCAGACAGAGGTAAGGGCGCATGGCCCAGGGATATCAAGGCCCAAAGTGTTTTTGTACAGATTTTGAAACTGTGAGAGGCGCACGGGCTTGCCTATGGGGTGTAAACAGTAACCATGGTGAAGGCCCAATTATTCTACTTGATCCAGCAACAATTTTATCATTCAGACTTTGGTTCAATGAATCAGGTTCTCATTAATGATTGTTAATACCAATTCAAACTCAATTAACTCTCAGATTTAATACACATTTACCACTAATCTCATTCAATTCTAATTAAAAGACCAATAATCAAAATAAGAAAGGGATTAGGGTTGTGTTTACGTGAGATGCTCACGTTCTTCTTCTCTCGTCTGACTCTCGAAGGCGCGGCGGCGGAACGTCCTTCTCAACCTTCTCCGATCGAAGCAACGGCGGTGATTCTCTCCTCTCTTCTCCAATGATTCTCCGGCCTCGATTCGGTCTCTCGTCTCTCCATCTTCGTTTTGATGATGCTGGAGTGTCGTTGTTGACGTCGTGTTGAACGCTGTGAATGCGAAGCCGACGCGGTGATGACGATGTTGATTCACTGACGATGCAAATTCGCAGGATCTCGGTTGAAGATTGTTCTGTTACTGATAATGCGAAGGCGGTAATAATATGAATTGAAGCTGAGGTTGGAGGATTAAAAAACGGAGGGATGAAGATTCTTGAGATTCTGCGTTTTTTGTGAGTTCAATGGAGAGGAATTGAAGGTGCAGATTGAAGAAGTTGAAGATTGAAGATATGCGTTGGTGATGAAGATTGATGAAGAGTTTTTGTGTTGAATCGTGATGGATGAAGAGGCGAATCGAAGTGTGATTGTGGAAACTGTTGGTGATTTGAAGAAGATTGAATCGAGAGAGAGAAAAATGAAGGTTCTGAGGTGAGTTTCCCTTTCTTTTTTCTATGTTTCTGTTATCACTTTTTCTGATTTTTTTGGTTGCGTTTTCTGTTATTGATTTTGTGGCGAATGAAGATGATGAATCCTGAATTGAAGAAGGTTATGGTGATTGAAGAATGATTGTGTTCGTGGTGATGGTAGGTTTGCAGAAATGGAGAAGATTCAAGCGTCAATGGAGGAGAGGTAGGTTGAAGAAGCGATGAAGATGATGAGAGAGTTTGTTACGATTGGAAACTGATGAAGATGATCGTGAAGCTTGGAGAAGAAGATCCGGAAAAGAGAGGTTTCGGTTGCAGAGTTTGTTATCTTTTTTTCTCTGATTTTTCTCTTCCATTTTGTTATGAAATTTTTTTGTCCTCTGAATCTTCTTCTTGCCGCGGTTTACTTGATGCAGGGCTTTTTGTTTCTTTTTTTTGCTGTGCCGGTTTATTGCGAGAGCAGGGCTTGGATATTGAAGCTATTGAAGCTGTTTTTTTTGTTTAGTTTTCACATTGTGTAGCCTTGGTTCCATTTTTTTGTAAAGAACTTCTTCTTCTTATATGTAACACGAGCTGGATTTTGTAATGAGAATTCTTGAATGTTTGGATTTTGTAATGGACATAGTCTTTTTGTGATGAATTTACTTTGTACTGTATGGACTTGGAATGTTATAATGAATTTTGGAATGGTAGGATTTTGCAAGCAATTTGAACGAATTTATCATCGAGTGCCTCTTTTGAATGTTGAACATAGTCGAAACTTGAATAATGATGAACAAATCTTGAACTCACTTTTGAATGTAATTTGGATAACATAACTTTTAAATTTCTTTTCCCACCAAATGCATTTCAATTTGAGTTTTTAAGTTCCATGTTCAAATTGTACCAACACTCGTAATACAAATCAACCAATGAACGAACGCTTCTGAAATCTTGATAACAAAGAAATATGACTGGAACACATAATTTGGACTTTGAACCATGATGAACGCCTTAAGCTTGAGATGATTCATACGCTCCACATAAACTCAAATTAAGTCTTGGTGCAACATCTCCAGAATCATGACTTGCATCACACTCACTCAATTAAACCGAACTGCCTTGCAAGAACGAGAACTTTTCATTATTTTTCTTTTGATTTTCGAACGATGAAATAAACGCCATTCATAACTTATAGCACAGAGAAAGAGGGCAAATTTTGGGGTGCAACAGCTGCCCCTATTCAAACTTCTTGAACTTGACGAGTGAGAAACGAAAGTTTCGAACCGTCGAGGTGGAAGGAGATTGAATACCAGAATGAACTCGAAAATTTGCGCTCTTGATCAATAGAAGATTCCATCTTGCAATAAGAAGGAATGTACCATCCCGCAAGCAGGGAGAAAAAACTTCAATCGATCTAGATAATAAATATGTTCCAACTTGTGATAAGAAGGAACGGGCACCCACAGGCAGGGGAAACACTTCAAATGATCTGGGCATCAAGAGAAGGAACATCTCGACTGATCTGAGTATCAGGCGTAGCAGATGTCTCCGAACATGCATCGGGATAGATGTCTTAAGTCGATCTGGGAATCGAGGGAGATACACCGGTTGATCTGGACATCAACGGGTAAAAGGTATCTCTGATCTGGGAATCATGATCTGGGAATCTGGGCAGACATCTCTTCTGATGCAATTAAAGCATCAGGTAGATATTCCTACTAATCTGGGAATTAGCGGCTAGCTCCTTCGTAAGACCACGGGGATCCGGAGGCGGTTCCTTCAACTGAACTAGTAATCAGGATAGGAACAATATCTCTTCCGAACTGTGTACGCCGGGGAAAGAATGCCTTTAAACTGATCTGGACATGATGCCAGAAAATAAGTAGGACAATCTTCATCTGATTGAAAAAGTCAATCAGGCAGATATCTCCATCTGATCTGATGATATCAGTGGCTTGCTCCTTCGTAAGATCTTGGGAGATCCGGAGGCGGTTCCTTCAACTAATCTGAATCTGAATATTAGGATAGGAACAGATATCTCTTCCGAACTGTGTACGCCGGGTAAAGAAAGCGTCTTCAACTGATGGTTAGGCATCAGGACTGGGCAAACGAGTTTCTTCTTCTGAACGAACTAAATCGTCAGGGAGTAGATATTTCCAACTGATCTGATGTATCAGAGGGCTTGCTCCTTCGGAAGATCTTGGGAGATCCGGAGGCGGTTCCTTCAACTGAGCTGGATATCAGGATAGGAACAAATATCTTCCACCGATCTGGGGGCATCGGGAATAGGAATGTCTTTGAACTGATCTGAGCTATGCCAGAAAATAAGTAGAACAATCCTCTTCTGATTCAAAACATCAGGATAAGCGCCCGTAATGACTAGGCGAATATTGCTCTCTAGGGAGCATTTGAATCTGGATAACTGTCCTGCAGAAAGAAACAGATATGATATGATTTATGCATGATGCATGTATGAATGTGTACGGAATAACGTTTCCGAGAAGGAAGACGCTATATGCTTTTTAGAATGCAATGCAAATGATGCATGATTCGAACGTTGCTTGGGGAGACAACGGAGGAGCACTGAATTGCTGAAGAAATCCTTGAGAGATTATGGAACTCTGCGGGGAGGACAAGATGAGTGACCAAGGGTCACAACTACGAGCTGGCAAAGATGGATCAGAAATCTGCTGGAGATGATCAAATCTAGATGTGAGCTCTGCTTGGGGAATAAATCTTGCTTGAAGATAAGAACATCCCAATTAACTGCTTGGGGAAAACCCTGACAACTTCATATGGAGAAGCAAATTCTCGACACCCTGGGGATGTGAAGATAAAGACAAGTTATGGAGACAACTCTGATGGGGAGTGACCAACTTGCTCGTGTAGGACGCATTCCGCTGGGGAAGTTCTTGAAGGAAACAGATTCTGCTGAGGATACATGTGAACCTCTGCTGAGGAAAGATTCAGTGGGGAAGATGAATACTTCTGTATACTGATCCACTGAGGAGATGAGAGATCCTCTGGGGATAAGGAACTTAGCATAAGAATCTTTTGTTAAGATCACTCCACTGGGGAATAAGATGACTCTCTTGGGGAAAACAGCTCCATTTGTTGGAGAGAGATGCTCTACTGGGGAAAATGAGGAACTCTGGCAAGGAACCTCATTAAGAGCTTGCTAGGGAATCAGATATCATTCAATCGTGATTCAACTGGGGAGAAGACATTCCATCAGGGAATAAGGCTTCTGAAGCACGGAGATTGCATTGAGATGTGCTTTGCTGAGGAGATGAGAACCTTGGAACAAAGAAAACCTCATCTAGATGCACTCAGCTGGGGAATGAGAATCCCTCACTTGGCTAGACCCGCCAATAAGCTAATGTGATGCACTCGAAAGGATGCACCTACGAGATAAACAGATGGAAATTCCCCAAGATATAGCATAACATCTTTACAGGGTTTCCTCACATGACAGAGAATAGTAATGCTCACCCACAATGGGCAAATGCAAGAGCAAACAGATTGTCAGACATCTTGGCTTTGAAACTTTCCAAACAAGCAATGGATTCAATGAGTTGACAAGCAAGCAGTGATTAGAACACCAAACAAGCATCGGCCAGAGTATCCAACAGGCACTGATTTTCTGAGAGAGTGCCATCAGGAAGTGGGCTTAAGGGGTCAAGCAAGTATCGACTTCAAAGAGACCAAACAAGCATTGGCTTTCAAAGAATTCTGCAGATTCTCATTGATTGTGAGGATGCCAACAAGTATTGGACTTTCAATCTCAGATCAATGTTAAGGATGACGATCCTGACTTTCAACAGCCTTCGAGTTCATAAGTTGTTTAGCTAACACCTGAACTTTCAACTGAACACCTCCTGATGAGGATAAAATTCCAATGCATAGTGTCTTGCCCCAGCGTGTAAGGACTTTGAAGAGATTAGTCTCGTAAGGACTTCCTGAGATTTGTGCTATCATAGCCAACTTGCCCCAGTATCATGAACTTTGAAATCATGCCCCTGCATGGCCTGTGTTGGAGGTAGCTTCAGCTACGCTTGGGTGAATATCCATGATTGATTAGTACTTTGAGAGGTCCTTCAAATCTTGACCTGATTGCCTCAGACTGAGTGAAAACTTACTCGATAGAGTATTCAAACACTTCTTGTGCCCCTGAAGGTGATCAGACTTTGAAATATTGCTGCCTCTGCTCAACGGAGTTCGGAAGACAACTTGTCCTTCGGGAGGATAAAACTTTCATCTGAAGTTCATGATGGAAACTTTCTTGATGTTAAGCACTTGTTCATATGCAAAGAATGTTTATTATGAGAAATATAATTCTAATGCAAAGAGTATGTTTGTCTTGAAGTTTAAAGAAACTTTTTGAAAGGATGCCGTAACATCGAGTTTTTTTTTTTAAAAGAAAGAAAAAATGGTGTGATACCAACTCAAGCGCTTAGCGGATCTCCTAGGAGTCAGCTTACCGTATTCTCATGTACATTATACTTTTGAATTAACCCTGCTTCAATTAGGACTTTTAAGGGTTGTAACGTGGTCAAGTTCACGGTTTTTAGAAAAAAGGATTTTTAGGCTCAAAATTATTTGGTGCCCACCCCCTTCGTGATGTTCTCCAGTCCTAAGTTCAGTTAACTTGACACGAGCATTCATCTTTCAAGAGGAATTTGATATGATTGAGGAGTCAGAGAGGTCTTCTGGACGCGACAGTCACTTTACCTTTCATTTTTGGTGTCTGATCACACGACTTTGTTCTTTTGATGAGGATTTTTATTTTGTAATCCTTGTTTTTCGCTTTTGCTTTGCTCTTTTTTTTTTGTTTCCCTAACTTTTGCCTGGACAAATTCTTTTGAATTTTGATTGGGATATCCAGCGGGATGCCCTAACTTTTGCCTAAGTCACATGCTTTCAAGTTGTTGACTTAGCGGGCTTTTTCTTTTTTTTTTCTCATTCTTTTTTTTTTTTTTTTGAACAAGTCGTGTGATCCTGAATCTCAGATTTGTTGGAAGTGATTGTGGCTGCCTGAGTCCTTGATTGATGAGGAATTACCATTGTGGTATCGCCATTTTTTGACCTCCTGATATGAGGGATAAACCACACCGGCTTTGATGTTGGTCTCGACCTCCTGATGTGAGGGATAAATTTGATGTCTCGACCTCCTGAGGTGAGGGATAACCATTGTTGATTTGACCTTCCTCAACCTTTTGAAAGATAGCCATTGTTGTATCCTTAGATGTATGCTCCTGATGAATTTTGAATGCTCAACCAGGTTAACTGAACACTACCCGGCCCCTGGGTTAAAAATAAGGGTTTTTTTAATAAAAAAGAAACTCCTACTTCGAAGGCTCAGAGGGGTTAACGAAGGTTTCACTCCCTTATATCTCCAGTGTTTGGGAATTTGAAACAATGCCTGTACATCATCAACAGGGTTCTACTCAAAAGCATACCATTTGAGGTTAGTGGTATTATGTTCATCATTCTCCCTACGGAGTTATCATGCTTTGTTAATAAGAGTTTAGTATCACAAAAAGCATATAAAAACATATAAGAGCAAAAGAGAATGGATTTTTTTTAAGACAAGCATATCCAATGCATTATGATTATAGTTCAAAAATAAACAAGTTTTGCATACAACAGTATTGAACAAACAAGAAAGCTTAAACATGAACATGCATGATGATTTAGGAATTGCCAATGTTGAAGAGATCTTCTCCGTATTGACCTATTACTTCAGAAGATCCAGTGAGATAGAGGAAAATTTCAATTCTGGCCTTCAGGTGCGAATGTGACAGCCTTTGAATCAATCAGGTCTTGAACCTTGTCTTTGAACGGATGACAATCCTCAATCAGATAACCAAGTGCCCTTGGAGTGAAAAACACGCCAAGCACTACGTCAGAACACTTTAGATTACTTCTAGGAAGAAGATTTCGGCAAAGCCATACAGAAGTTGCAAGTGTCCAGCTTTTAGGGATTTGAGACATGCAAGTGGTGCACAAACTCAAGATACAAGGCGTCTTGCTTATCCCTCGGTCGGGAGCCCCAAACAACAGCGACTGGAGTTTATAAATGCTTTAGGGATTTGAGCTGCCAATGATGCGAACTCAAGAACACGGAGTCTTGCTTATCCCTCGGTCGGGAGCCCTACATATAGCTGCTGCAACAGAAATCACCATAATGAATGGAGGAACTTGTATTGCTATCGGCGAACAACAATAGCCTCTGACGCTTGGCTTTCAAAGTCATTACTTGGAACACACAACAGTTGTTGGGAAGGAAGCCTCTAGAAGTACCAATTGCAAGTGATTCTCATGAGTTACTTCCTCGAGGAAGAACAAACATTCTACTTGCAGCAGATGAAATGAGATTGACTAGTAGAAACCATTATGAGTAAACTCAAACATCTTTGTATCGAGCAAGTCCTGGATTCCTTGTACCTCAACACTTTGTAAGTCTTGACATTATGATCAAGTGCCCCGGAATGGAAAACACCGAGTATCGTCATCGAAATCAGGAGAGCTATCTGTGGTGAGAAAGATCCAAAGCAACGGATCTCAACCAATTGAAATTCCATCAAGCAGGGAAGCAATTGGACACAAGGCGTCAGGATTACATCATCTCGCTTCTTATACTCTTTCCGTCTCTGTTGACAAGCAAAGGTTGTTGACAAGGAAAATCCAAGATGAGGAGGTGACTCAGAATATGAAGTAAAACCTTGAGAGTAAGAGGCGTCTCGGTAGAACACTTTGGATCATTGCTTGGCAGAAGATTCTGGTGAAGTCACACAAAATTTATAAGTGCTTTAGGGATTCGAGCAATGCAAATGGTGCAATGCTCAAGATAGACAATGTCTTGCTTATCCCTCGTGCGGGAGCTCCAAGCAACTTCAAAGATTTGCAGATCCTACCATCATGATGAGGTGCCCCAGAATAGGCCTCACACCTAGTGTCATCATCATCAAGCAGAGAACTTGCAAACATCAATACGGTACGGAGCTTAACCAGTTGCAAAATAAAGCAAGCATGGAAGCTAATGAGCATAAGACATGAGAACATACCCCTTGAATTCAGGATAGAAAAGGAGATTAGCCGTTGAGTAGGAGCTTCTGAGACTACAAGGTTGTGGAAGAGATCCACGAAGTGCTTCCCGAGTCTTTCTAACTAAGAGTCCTTGAGCATGGGTAACAACTTGCATGTCTTCATAAACAACCCCAACTGAGCTTTCATCTTGGAAAAATCCCCACAAAATTGTTCCATGATCCATCTTTGAGCACACAATAAGAACAAGCCAAGTCTCTGAGTCTGGTGAGAGTACCAAGTCTGAATAAGAGATCCTCGATCCTGAACACCTGTTATGCATGAAATGTATGAGATATGCATGATATAGATGAAATGCCATGTTCATTCGATTTCCAAGGAATCCTCGTATTTTTGATTTTTTAGCAAGCAAGAGATGGAAAAGCTCGGCACGAGGCTTAAAGATATGATTCCTTGGAAATGAAAGGAACATGTATGCTAGTTATTTTTTGTACATCATTTTTTGGAAAGTAAATATGCAATGATGCAAAGTGGTGGGACTTAGTGCCGCTCACCGGGCATTCTGGACTGCCGGTAACACACATAGTACAAAGCCAAAGGTTCGGCCCCCAAATAGTATACCACACGGAACACGAAATATCAACCCACGGAACCAAAGCCCATAGTCAATAACACACTGGAATAGAACACAAATTACCACTCGACCAAGAACCATAGTACCCTACGAACAGGAACCAATAGTACACTCGAACAAGAACAGCGGTAACCCACGAACGAGAACAGCGGTAACCCACGAACAAGAACAGCGGTAACCCACGAACAAGAACAGCGGTCACCAACAATGTACCTGTTAAATAATCATTGATTCCCGCCCCGCTCACGGGTAAAATCTAGGCCAAGGTAAGGTCATGAAACGCAGTATACGGTCCGCCCGAAGGTAAGCATCATCACAGCGCGTAAGCGGGTGACGATAATACCTCCGTTTGAAACCACTACTCTGCTCGTGGTCACATAATCCATCCCGAGACGTACACCTCGAGACAAACCATGCTCCCACTCTATCCTAGGGTTCCTATGGTTCACACATAGCCTGGGTATTGGGCCTTTTACCTCTTGAAACACCCACCCAACAAACAGAGATCCAGCCAGTCCATAATATGATGCAGAAAAGTAAAAGCGCACATAGAATGCAATGCAAACAGGTAAATATGCAAAGCAGTAAAAACACCCAATGATAAACACACAAGCGCTAGGATCGACTCGCTGAATCCGGACCAGCAACAGGTCGAGACGTCCCCAGCAGAGTCGCCAGCTGTCGCTACCGCGAAAATTAACAGAGTCGCCACTAACATATTTATCCTGAAAAGGAAGGGAATGCCAGCAAACCACAAAACAAAACAACGGTCTCACGACCAGAGAAAAGGGTAAGGGAGTCGGTTACGCGAGGGGAAGGTGTTAGCACCCCTCGCGCCCATCGTACTCGATGGTATCCACGCCTGTGTCTAAACCTATGGGTGTGTATCAAATCTACGCTAATCTGGACTAAAATGAATGCAGAATGTAGGGAAAAGAAAGGATTATGCTCGCACGGGCCCTACCCCGCTGCCTACGTATCTGTTTTGCAGAATCAGAGCTACCGTAGCTCGGCTAACTAGTTTTTGTTTGTTTTGTGTTTTTTAGGTGAACGAGTTACATTCACACTCCGCTGCTCGACCTTTGGAGACTTATGCTGGGAATGGAGCGGATATAACAAGCTCTTAAGAAAAGAAAATCAAAGAGTGTGGTTTGTGTTTTAAAGAATGCATGAGGAAGACCTAAGCTAAGGGGGAAAGCTTGCTACCTAATGTTATCATACAAAGGGTGCAAGTCTAAAGTAAACTATCAACCTACGAAGGAGAGGGAAGGCAAACAAGAGTACACAAACGAGCATCCGCTCGTAAAGCAAACAAACCAACGGTACTGACCGAATGGTAGAAAAGCGGTCCCGCCATAGCCAAGGGGAGCAGCTCAACCCAAGTCAACCAAGCATTAGACCTCGTGAAAATGATCGGGCCATAGACAAGAGGGCGGACCCCTCTCAGCAACCAAGCCGTCACGGATCATAAAGGAAAACGGTGCGTGCGTACACCGAGCATCAACGTCGAGCGACGCGAGCTATAGGAAAGGCGGGGGTCCGGCTACATGAACCCTTTTCCTGACATACTCGATAACAAGATCTTGTGCAGGTTCAGAAGCGAACCAAGCGTAGCGTGCGCATAATGAACGGACTCGATGAAACTAGGCGGGGGTTGATTGCTAACCCTTTCCGCATGCCTTCCATGAGGACTTAACGGAGTGCCATATAGGACTTATTACACCGTGACTCCCTGCCGCAAAGCACAAATGTAAACACACCAACAAAAACAGAGCCTCTTTCGAGGGCTTGGCCAGATGCATGCCTAAGTCCTACTTCTCATGTTAAAGGATGATGCGAGAAAGCGATAAAGTGCAAGAGAAATAAAATGAAACGGGAGACAATACCGAACGGATAACAAATCCGCAATGAGCTAGCAAGCGTAAGCAGAGAAGAAACTTCACGTAATCTAACATCCATCAAAGCCAGGAGTCCCGCATAAGCGTCAAAGCGATGCAGTGGGAAAATAAATCACAACCGCTATGTGGTGCGTATCAAATACAACCACACAAGCAACCTGCAAGAGAACACAAGCCAGACAATACAGGAATATACATCTCAATGAATGAGAGATCAGATGAATCGCATCGAAATAGTTCGTGTCCCACAAATAAAGTGGAACACGACGCAAATCAATCGCACTGGAAGCGAATTCGTGTCCCACAAATAAAGTGGAACACGGAGCAATCGAAGGCTCTCTCGAAGTACCTCGCACATCTCAGCAAACAAATCAGTAGTAACAAGGCAAGCGCTCACCGCCATAGAAAATACTAGCAATTAAGTTCTAAGTGAATTCTAAAACAAAATCTAACAAGATTAAATTGTTTTTTTATGACATTTTCAACTAAAACTAGAATAGAACTATGTACAAAACAATTAAAGTTTAACAAGCAAAAGATTACATGTTTTTGATTATTTTTATCATGCTAAAACAAATATAGAAAACAAAATCTAATTCTAACTAAAAAAGATTAAATGTTTTTATTCATTTTTTATCAAGCAAAAATCTAACAAGTGTACCAATGATCTCATGTCTTTACTATGCTAACAATAATAGAAGACAAAATAGTAAAACAAAAACAAATCTACTATGTAAAAACAAGTACACAGGGGGGTTTATTATGAAACTGGTGGTGCAGACAGAGGTAAGGGCGCATGGCCCAGGGATATCAAGGCCCAAAGTGTTTTTGTACAGATTTTGAAACTGTGAGAGGCGCACGGGCTTGCCTATGGGGTGTAAACAGTAACCATGGTGAAGGCCCAATTATTCTACTTGATCCAGCAACAATTTTATCATTCAGACTTTGGTTCAATGAATCAGGTTCTCATTAATGATTGTTAATACCAATTCAAACTCAATTAACTCTCAGATTTAATACACATTTACCACTAATCTCATTCAATTCTAATTAAAAGACCAATAATCAAAATAAGAAAGGGATTAGGGTTGTGTTTACGTGAGATGCTCACGTTCTTCTTCTCTCGTCTGACTCTCGAAGGCGCGGCGGCGGAACGTCCTTCTCAACCTTCTCCGATCGAAGCAACGGCGGTGATTCTCTCCTCTCTTCTCCGATGATTCTCCGACCTCGATTCGGTCTCTCGTCTCTCCATCTTCGTTTTGATGATGCTGGAGTGTCGTTGTTGACGTCGTGTTGAACGCTGTGAATGCGAAGCCGACGCGGTGATGACGATGTTGATTCACTGACGATGCAAATTCGCAGGATCTCGGTTGAAGATTGTTCTGTTACTGATAATGCGAAGGCGGTAATAATATGAATTGAAGCTGAGGTTGGAGGATTAAAAAACGGAGGGATGAAGATTCTTGAGATTCTGCGTTTTTTGTGAGTTCAATGGAGAGGAATTGAAGGTGCAGATTGAAGAAGTTGAAGATTGAAGATATGCGTTGGTGATGAAGATTGATGAAGAGTTTTTGTGTTGAATCGTGATGGATGAAGAGGCGAATCGAAGTGTGATTGTGGAAACTGTTGGTGATTTGAAGAAGATTGAATCGAGAGAGAGAAAGATGAAGGTTCTGAGGTGAGTTTCCCTTTCTTTTTTCTATGTTTCTGTTATCACTTTTTCTGATCTTTTTGGTTGCGTTTTCTGTTATTGATTTTGTGGCGAATGAAGATGATGAATCCTGAATTGAAGAAGGTTATGGTGATTGAAGAATGATTGTGTTCGTGGTGATGGTAGGTTTGCAGAAATGGAGAAGATTCAAGCGTCAATGGAGGAGAGGTAGGTTGAAGAAGCGATGAAGATGATGAGAGAGTTTGTTACGATTGGAAACTGATGAAGATGATCGTGAAGCTTGGAGAAGAAGATCCGGAAAAGAGAGGTTTCGGTTGCAGAGTTTGTTATCTTTTTTTCTCTGATTTTTCTCTTCCATTCTGTTATGAAATTTTTTTGTCCTCTGAATCTTCTTCTTGCCGCGGTTTACTTGATGCAGGGCTTTTTGTTTCTTTTTTTTGCTGTGCCGGTTTATTGCGAGAGCAGGGCTTGGATATTGAAGCTATTGAAGCTGTTTTTTTTGTTTAGTTTTCACATTGTGTAGCCTTGGTTCCATTTTTTTGTAAAGAACTTCTTCTTCTTATATGTAACACGAGCTGGATTTTGTAATGAGAATTCTTGAATGTTTGGATTTTGTAATGGACATAGTCTTTTTGTGATGAATTTACTTTGTACTGTATGGACTTGGAATGTTATAATGAATTTTGGAATGGTAGGATTTTGCAAGCAATTTGAACGAATTTATCATCGAGTGCCTCTTTTGAATGTTGAACATAGTCGAAACTTGAATAATGATGAACAAATCTTGAACTCACTTTTGAATGTAATTTGGATAACATAACTTTTAAATTTCTTTTCCCACCAAATGCATTTCAATTTGAGTTTTTAAGTTCCATGTTCAAATTGTACCAACACTCGTAATACAAATCAACCAATGAACGAACGCTTCTGAAATCTTGATAACAAAGAAATATGACTGGAACACATAATTTGGACTTTGAACCATGATGAACGCCTTAAGCTTGAGATGATTCATACGCTCCACATAAACTCAAATTAAGTCTTGGTGCAACATCTCCAGAATCATGACTTGCATCACACTCACTCAATTAAACCGAACTGCCTTGCAAGAACGAGAACTTTTCATTATTTTTCTTTTGATTTTCGAACGATGAAATAAACGCCATTCATAACTTATAGCACAGAGAAAGAGGGCAAATTTTGGGGTGCAACACCCCAGCAGGGTCCAGAGGTGCCATTTCTTGTCAAAGAAGAATTCAGAATCTCCCAGCAGATCGACAATTGATTCCCCAGCGGAGTCAGCGAATGATAGTCTTCGTCCAGAAGATAGTTCAGATTCCCCAACAAAGTCAGCAAATGGCAGTCTCTTTCATCAGAAGACAGTTTGCTCACTTTCTATCACAACAAAGTCAGCAGATGGCAGTCTCTTTCATCAGAAGACAGTTTGCTCACTTTCTATCACAACAAAGTCAGCAAATGGCAGTCTCTTTCATCAGAAGACAGTTTGCTCACTTCTTATCATAACAAAGTCAGGAAATGGCAGTCTCTTTCATCAGAAGACAGTTTGCTCACTTTCTATCATAACAAAGTCAGCAAATGGCGGTCTCTTTCAGCAGAAGACAGTTTGCTCACTTTCTTTCATGACAGGGTCGACAAATGGCAGTCTCTTTCAGCAGAAGACAGTTTGCTCCCCTAGCAATTGGCAAATGGCAGTCTTTTCCCAAGAAAAGACAGTTTGTCTGTTAAATACTCAAGAGATCGACAAATGGCAGTTTCTTCGAACAGTTTGTCTGTTTCTGGGATGTTTAACTCCCCACAGAGTCGATGAATGGTAGTTTTCCTCTTAGGAAAACAGTTCGTTGATTCCCCAGGCATCAGTCGACGAATGGCAGTTTTCACCCCGAAAACAGTTCGTCCGCCCTCAAACAAAGTCATTAGCCCCTCAAAAGATCATGAGGCCATATGACATTCTTTCGAAGACGTCAAGTCAAAAGGGAAGATGGTGAAGTTTCTCTACAGCCGTCAAATGGCATCTTACCTCCAAGCGCTGGTAAGAAGTTTGACGAGGAAACAAACCTTTGAAGTTTCTCTACAGCCGTCAAATGGCATCTTACCTCCAAGCGCTGGTAAGAAGTTTGACGAGGAAACAAACCTTTGAAGTTTCTTTACAGCCGTCAAATGGCATCTTACCTCCAAGCGCTGGTAAGAAGTTTGATGAGGAAACAAACCTTTGGAAATTTTCTCTTTATCTGAGATATTGTCCAAACGCAACTGAGACCAGTTTCGAGATTTGGACATCCGGAACGAGAGGAGGTTGTTTACCTTTTTCTAAGTATCAACACTTAGTTAAAGAAGATGGATTGCGCATCCTACATTGCCATCCATTCACCAGAATTCACATCAAGTATTTCTACAGGAGTTTGTCTCCTCATCCCCCGCCAAGTGCGACAACGGGATCAAATCATGCAAAGATTTTATCATCTCAGGAGCGCCCAAAATTCGGGCATTCTTTGATATTTAAGTCTCTTTTACGCAGGAGAGATCGAGATCTCAATCTCTCTCCCTCCAGATAAAAGAAACTTAAATAGGGGCATCTGTCATACCCTAATTTTTGACCCCCCCTGAGATGACATATCTTCAGAATTTTCATCAAGTCAAAGCAAGTACCCAGAGCAGCCTGACATTCAATCGAGGGTGTTCAAAGACAGGAAAACTCAGGCAAAGGATCAATCAATAGAGGGATTAGTCTCTAATACAATCATAAGACTCAAAAACTTCATTATTTCACCTATGATTGATTAAGACACCCAGTCATCTAAACACAGAATTACTCAGATCAACAGACTAGGGTTTTGAGCCTTATCAAGGACTAAAATCAGGGATCACCTTTGGGAAACCCTAGTTTTAACCTAGTTTTCTTCCAACTTTGGCCTCATTTTTCACAAATTTGCCAAAGGATTTTGAAGAAACTCCAAACTAATGATTTGAAGTAGATGTTTAGGGCTTTCCAAATTATGTTCAACCTTCTCCAAATTCATTTTGAGCTAAGAGTTATGCTTGTTCAAAGTTGGCCTCATGAAGTGAAATTATAGGTCATGCCTCATTTTTGAACTTTGAAATTTTGTGCACATGACCTCAAATATGGATGCTACACGACCCATAACACATCTGAAAACATGCCATGCATTCATTTTCACCATGCCATGATAATTGAGGAAGATTCCTAAAACAAGAACATGTGATTATGTAATGATTACATTTGAGAATTTATGGCAAATTGATGAATCACCCAAGGAATCTTCTCACCAACCAATTAGAGCTCACTTTGTATCTGAAATGTTCCCTAAGATCAGATAGAATCAAAGGATAGGGAGCTGGCTCGAAAATGCAATGATCACACTTGGATATTCTTTGAAATTTCTTCATGGCTAAGAAACCAAATTCACTTCACTAAGCAAGCTCACTCTCTCAATCAGTACTGAATCATTTGCCTATAAATAGGAGAGCATACCTCAGTAGAAAAACACACCAAAGCAACCATATTCCTTGCTTTCTCTTTCTCTTCTCATGCTCATTGTTTTTCAAAGTTCTTTGGCAAGAAGAATCGATTTCTTCAAACCAGAGCTTATCTTTGGAAAGTGAGCATTCCAACATCTCAAGGGAGGTCATTTGAGGTGATCCAAGCACCTGGATCACTTCTGTAAGTGGAGGAACACCATTGTTGCTCTCACTTTGGAGCATTTGCAGTTGGAGGTCCATAGAGTAATTCAGGAGGTTTCAAGCCAAGCCAATCATCCAGACACACTCCTCAGGTCATAGTGAAGCTAATCAGATGGCTGCAGCTCATCTGTAACTCGAGAATCATCACCCTCCATGTTCACTTGAAGCTGAAATCGAGGGAGGTCCATAGAGCAATTCAGGAGGATTCAGGCTACAATAAGCATTCAGTTAGCATCATTGAGTCTCAAGGAAGCTATTGAGATCATTCATTCAAGCCCAGGTGCTCTCCATCATCCTCACGACCTCCATTTTCAGAGGTAAGTTTCTGAACCTCACCTCTTTAATTTAAGTACTCTTTGTGATATAGCTCGATTCTATTTTGTTCAGCATCATCAGAGGATTGAAAACCCTCTATCATCATTCATTTATCTTTCAGTATAGTCATTTAATTTGATTTTGAAATTTTAGGGTTCTTCACGATTTCTGGTAAATTAGTTAGATGTAGTTAATATAAATCTATGTTAGTTACATATTTAGAAGCGTGAGTGAATTTAGAGCAAGTTTGGTCTTTACATCTTTGCAAATGGTTGAGAAATGAGCAAGTTCACAAATTCAAATTTTTGGAGCTTGAGGTTGAAGACGACCATGGCTGTGGCGCGCAAAATTCAAATCTCTGGTCAAAGTTTATTTTATATTTAATGATATGCGTTTCATAAACGAATGAATAACTTGCCCCAGTGGCCACACATGCGCTCTTAGTCTCCTCATGCCCAAAGTCTGGGGTTCGAATCCCCCTCGCCCCAGACTTTTTGATTCTTTTATTTTTCAAAGATTTACCACTTGTTTTGAAACATAACCAAATAAGTGAAAGTTACTATCACCAAGCGCGCCTTGGCCCAGTGGTATTATTTTGAGTGTGTGACCTAGAGGGCGTGGGTTCAAACCCTCCAAGGGCCAAAACTATTTTTTTAACACACAATTTCTTTCATTTTCTCACAAACTTCACATATTTATTTAACCTATCAAATTAATTTATTTTCACTTCATTTTTCATACACTTTCTATTTAATATATCTATTTTGTGAATAATCAAAAAAATCATAAAAAATATTATTTATTTCATATATTCTTATTAGGTTTAAAATAGTATGTTTTAAGTGTTTTCTTAAATACTTTAAATACATATATTCACTTTGTTTTAACCTAATCATTTTGTAAATAAAGTTTATGATAAAACCCTAATTGTTTAGGTCTTAATTAAGTAAAAATCTTTATTTTTACTTTAATTAAGTTGACTTTTGTCAACTTTCAAAACTGTTTTCAATCTCCGAATAAATCAAATGATTAGGGTTTTCAAACAACAAAACCTTGTATCATTCCAAATCATTTTCAAATTGCTTTTATAGCCAGTACTGTAAAGTACTGGGCCTCTAATAGAGTGTAAGTCCCAAAAACCTTCTCTTCTTAGCTTGTTTTCAAAACTGTATTTTCAAAATCTTCTTTCTGTTTTCAAAACATTCTTCTGGTATTTGAAGGGCATTATTCCCGGTGAAACTCTTCAGATACCTATGTGACCTTTGTCCATCTTCACTTCTTCTGTTTTCAAAAATCATTAACTGTTTATCATAAATATTCAAAACAACAAAAATACTGTTGAGGCTCTGTACATACTTCTTCAAAGGCCTCCACTCCATCCAGGTTAGGCTTTACAAGCTTTCAATTTACAGTCTTTATTTAAATTACTGTCAAATATAAACTGTGCATATATTAGTTTAGAGCTATGTTTGAGTATAAACCTTAGGACAGTTAAACTATATATATATTATAGGAATATGGCCTAGGATTGAGAATGTCTTCCTGGTGAAGGCTCTTTCCTAATTAGAGATCTGTAGTTCAAACCACCAAGATGAATTATTCCCGGTGAAACATCTTGGCAAAAACCTTAGAATCCAAATAATAGGACACATCCACCCAAAGAGGAATTATTCCCGGTGAAACCTCTTACCCATTTGCTTAGAGCCAAAATAAGTTCAAAACTACATAGCTTTCTCTTGTGCTATAACAAGGACCCTCGATTAGCCTCCTCTTGGGCTTTGTACAAGGACCCACAGGCTTCTTAAAAGCATTTCCAGCTTCCTCTTGAGCTTGTATACAAGGACCCATCAGGTTTCTTATAAACATAGGAACAGGTCTTTAGTCACCATTTAGCCTACCCTGGTGAGTTTCTTCCAATTTAAACCAGACTTTAAACAAGCTAAGTTTGTCTCAATTTTGCATTGAGTACACCTTTTGGAATGAGAGACATGGACAGTCTCTGTCACCCTTATCTTCATCAATCTTCCTTAGCAGAGTCTAGGATCTATGTTTATTTTCTCCTCAGCATGTGTCAGCCTTCATCTTGGGCTTTAAACAAGAAGTCTCCATTAGATAATCTTTCTGCCAATCATTTCAATAAATTCCCTGGAAAGGGTTAGCTTCCACACATTCTTTCATTTTTCAATTCCCTGGAAAGGGTTAGCCTCCAAATCAATCCATCATTTCAATAAATTCCCTGGAAAGGGTTAGCTTCCACACATTCTTTCATTTTTTCAATAAAATTCCCTGGAAAGGGTTAGCCTCCAAAGCCAATTAATAAAAATGTCAAAAAATAAAGATTCATTTCTCTTAGGAGATAATTTCCCCAAAAGAGTCAAAACCCCTGGAAAGGGTCAGCCTCCATAAAAAAAACATGATAAAGTCAGTCTTTTACCAAATAATTTCTCCAGCTGAGTCAGAATCCCTGGAAAGGGTTAGCTTCCAAAGAAAAACAGTCTTTTAATAAAATTTCCTCAGTAGAGTCAAAACCAACGAAAATAGTTAGCCTCAACCTTGGGCTTCATACAAGGCACCAAACAATAAAACTCCCCTGTCAAGAGTCAGCCTCAACCTTGGGCATTATACAAGGCAGATAATAGAGTCTCCCCAGTGAGTTCTTCATCACTCAGTAGCCACAACCTTGGGCTTTGTACAAGGCAGATAAACCATATTTTCATGTGTCAAAGATTCCTAACACCTAGGATCTTTTCCCCCATAGAGTCATTCATACTCAGTTTATTTAAGAGTCTGCCACAACCTTGGGCTTTGTACAAGGCAGAAAATAATGTTTTCCCTAGCTAGAGTCAGCCACAACCTTGGGCTTTGTACAAGGCACACAAAATAGAGTCGTTCATAGTCTCAAAAATTCAGTTATCCTCAGCAGTCAGCCACAACCTTGGGCTTTGTACAAGGCACACAAATAGAGTCTCCCTAAATAGAGTCAGCCTCAATTCTGGGCTTCGTACAGAACACAAAAATACCCTGTAATTAATCCCCAGTGGAGCCATCTCCCAAAGTCAATAATAATTAATAAATCAATCAAAAAGCCTCAAGCTTGGGCCTCATACAAGCCAGCTAAATTCAAATCTTTCATATAGTAAATAGACATAGCTTATCTCTATAGAGAGATATTTTTACTACTCTACCACATTCAAACAAACAAACATTTCAATTTCAATTTCAATCAAAGTCTCCCATTTAGGACTCTGAAAGACATGCTCTGGCACATCCCCAGACTTGTACACTTTCCCTAATTTGGACGAGCATCTTTCTTTCATTTAAGAGGCATCAGACTGGCATACTTGCACACACAAGTAAGGTCCCCCTCTTGAATGAAATGAATCCAGTTATTCTGTCACTCTTTTAAATGTTTGTGGTAGAATAGTACTAATACCTCTCTGTAAAGATGATTTCATGTCTCTTTACTGTAAACAGAGATTAAATTCAAAGCTTCAACCTTGAGCTTCAAGCAAGGCACCAAAAACATTTAATTTCCCTAGTTAGTTCCCCGAACTACATTAAGCTCTGACTTCCACTAGGGATATGTAGGCATGAGGTTCACAAGGAATCTCAGCGAGCTAATAAAATACCAAAAATAGTCAGTCTGTCTATCTGTCTGTCTTTCTTTAATCAATTCAACTCTCTCTCCTAACACAAAGGAGAAACTTTCCCAATCATTAGCAGCAAACACAATCACAAATGACACAGAGAAGGTTCCTGTAGAGTACTACAGATATGTAGGGTGTTTAAACACTTCCTTATGTATAACCGACCCCCCGGACTCCAGAATTTCTAGTCTAGGTGAAATCCCCACACTTAGCAAACTCCTAGGGTTTAGTTGAGATCTTTTTTTCCCTTTCCTACTCGTAGGACCAATAAGAAAGTTCGTGTGATATCGTAGGAAGAACTGAAATAAAATTCATCTCACCACGGGCGCATTCTCCTTCCAAATTTCGCGTGAAGGGTTTAGCGTGTCGTCCTCCCAAGTGAAACGGGGAGGTAAAAAAAACGACACCACAGGAAGTTACATTCAGCATCACGTGAGAAGTAGTGGAGATAGTGGAGTGGGAAGTTGAGAAAATATAGGAAGACTTGGTTGGTGGAGTATAGAACGGAGACGTGGGCCTTCAAATTTAAACTATCTTTGAACGAGTCTTGAGACGTGGGTCTCAAAGAGGCTGGATTGTTGGAGACGGACGTCTCCTTCATGTGATGTGGCCTATGAACGTGGGTGAGCTTGGGAGACGGACGTCTCCTTTGATGACGTGGCCCTAGAACTTTGGATACGAGCGTCTCCATGCAATTGGGCCCTTAGACGGGCGTCTCAGCTTCTTCGTAGTGGGAGCTTCAGCTCCTTCGTGGGCTGGGCTTCCACACTTGATCCATCGTATTTTCACCCTTCACATTTGATTCATTCCATTTGCACCTCCACTTCACTACAGTACCTCTTTTCCATCTTTTAGGCACAAATAGTAGTAATTTTAGCTCCATTTCTTTCCTTTTCACAAATAGTCTCAATATGAGCGTAAAACCTGAAAACATAGAAAATACCGGCATAATACCAACATAAAGCAACATAATTAAGATAAAATAGGGAAATAATCATTGTAAATCAAGCCAAATATGTGATACATTTTCGTGTTATCAAATACCCCCACACTTAAACCATTGCTTGTCCTCAAGCAATCAACCACACGGTAAAAGAAAATGATTAAGCAAGGCTTTTGAAACAAGGGCACGACACGACTCCTAGTCATACGTGGTTGCTAGGCTAAGGTTAGATCGATAGGTACTAAATGCCAACACCAAGGATACCGTAACGACACAATGTTCAAAAACTCCCTCCTTATACAAACCAATTCGAATTATGCCATTATAACTCAACCTATATATCTCGTTTTTCTTTCACTCTTTTCATTCAAGCGCAATCACATTAAGCCCGTTATCCGTGCACGCACATAGTAGGGGAAATCGGTTAGCGACTATGATCCTTTTCTTTTCTTTAGCACGGGGTTCTGGTTTTTTAAATGGTGAAGCCCCATCTTTCCCAACTGCGGTTGTGGGGGATCGAACCGTAGTCCACCCTACCAAGCCCAGTACCAGTGACCTCTAGGCCAACCAACAGTGGGTGCTAAATATTAAATCCTTATTGGCTTAACAACCGTTGGGCTAAATGACCGGGTGAGGGTCACCTAACTTAGAAGGTTATTCTTCAATTAAATCATTTAAAAAAAACAGGATCATTCACTTATATTCATCGACTCCCTACGTAGTTTGTGCTTAAGATGGTGCCGACTGCTAATATAAACTACTTAAGAGCTACTTTGAAAACTTGAGCCTAAGGTATCGACATAATGGGCATCCAAATTGATATCACATAAAGAGGGGATTTAGGGTGTCAGGACGGTATCGATGTTGTTGAAACATCTCCAAGTCTTTCTAACAATGCCTAAAGTGTGACAACATCTATACTTTCAGAGTGTGTATGCAATGCGTCAAAATTCAAATTTTTGTTGGAGGTTAAAATTTTCAAATTTTTGGGGAAATTTGATAACAACAGAAAATCATATATAAAGACTTGACAACATAACTAGAAAACAATAAAGCAACAAATGAAAGCGGTAAAGCTTCTCCCCCACACTTAAACCAAACATTGTCCTCAATGTTTCGCTCCAAGGTGGAGAAGAAAAGACAGAACCTATATGGATGCTACCGGCGGGCTATCACAACCAAATCTGCTCCGCGTCCGGAGGAAATATCTTCTCCTATCATGCTCATCAACTGTGTCACCACCAGCAGCAACACTCGTAGGAATGTGCGTGGAGACCCATTCATCTTTGAGATGATCGTCTATAGATTTTTCGCCTAGATATGGTCGAGACGTGACAAGCGATCCATATCTTTATTATCTGCAAGTTCAAACGATAAAAGGAAAACATTAAACTGAAAACTCGTGGGTTGCCTCCCACGCAGCGCTTTGTTTAACGTCGATAGCTCGACGGTTTAAGAGTTCAAGCACTCAAGGTGGTTCTCTCGAGAATGACTCCTTGGTTGAACTTTTAGCAAACCTCGTTTTCCATGGCCACTTATCAAGCCATCTCACATATCCCTCACCTTTTCTTTTCTTTCTTCTGTGGGGTGGTTCATTCTTTTGAAATCGTGGTGGCGGTTCTGGATCGATCCTAAGTATCAACTTTTCGAGTTCGGCCTTAGTGATATTATCCACAACCTCAAAGGTTAACCTTACCCTCTTATCACTAATGATATCCTTAGTTTCATGGTCGTCTAAATTTCTCTTTTTATGCAAGACTTCAAATAATGGTGCATTAGTGTGGATATTTTCCAATATCTTCACATACATTATGGATTTGGAGTCTACCTTAGCTTCCACAAAACTTTGCGGGAAAGAAATCGGTGGGGTATAGGGAAAAGGAATAATAATAGGTGCTTCCCTCTCTACCTCTTCTACAACCTCCCTTTCAGATGGTGTTGGTGGATTTTTCTCAATCTCCACTCTTTTCTCACTAGAAATCTTTTCAACCACATTATCACTCTCCTCAATCTCATAATCACTCTCCTCAATCTCATTATTACTCTCCTCAGGAATTTCAATTTGTTCTTCACTAATGGTTATGTCAATATACCCCTCAAGTAAGTCTCCTAGTGGCTTTTGTTCAAGTTGGGCGATTTGAGTCTCAAATGCCATATTGTGAGTCGTGAGGGACTCAACCATAGTGGTCAGTTGCCTAAGGGTTTCATTGTTCTGAAGACTTTGTTTGATAAACTCTTGGTTTTGGACGGTTTGTGTCTCTACAAAATGCTCCATCATGGCTTCTAATCTAGAGTGAGTAAGCGTCTCGTCGGAATCCTCCATTGATGTTTCGAAGTTAAAATTATGGGATTCTTGAGGTTCTTCAAAGGGAGCTAGCGTTGCATTTTGTGTTTCCTCAAGGTGCTTTGTCATCATAGATTCTAGCCTAGAGAGAGTTTGTGCTTCAATGAATTCCTCCATTAAGATTTCGAGGTTGGATTTATGATAATCTTGCGACTCCTCGAAATGTTGGGCGTGGTGATCGTAGAGAGAATCCGGTTGAGGATAAGTTTGCGTTGCATTGAAATCCTCTATTGATGCTTCGAGGTTAGAACTATAGGATTCTTGTGGTCCCTCAAAATATTGGGTGTGGTGATCATAGAGGAAATTCGGTTGAGGATAGGATTGGTTGGAATTATAAAATTCTTGCGACTCCTCAAAATGTTGGGATTGATAGTTGGAGAGGGAATTCTGTTGAGGATAAGCTAGTGTCGAATTGTAATCCCCAATTAATGTTTCGAGGTTTGGATTGTAGGTTTCTTGTGGTTCCTCGAAATGTTGAGATTGGGAGTTGCAGAGGTAATTTGGGTGAGAATGAATTTGTGACGCATTGAAATTTTCCAACAGTATTTCGAGGTCGGATTTATGGGATTCTTGGTATCCCTCGAAATACTGTTGTTGGGAGTTGTAGAAAAAGTTTGGGTGATACATAGTAGTAAACGAAAAGAAAGAAAAAAAATAATGCCTTAGTCTCTACGGTGTAACAGCGAGTTACGATATCGACTTGAATAGTCCCCGGCAACGGCGCCAAAAACTTGATCGCGACTTTGCGTGTCTATTAGTCGGGATAACTGCAAGTGCACAGTCGTGTCGTGTAGTTTTAAAAGATATCGAATCCACAGGGACTATAAATCGACCTACCGTTATCTAAAGTTACTATGTAAAGCTAAGGCTAATGATATTTGGGTTTTTTTATAAATGGGGAAACTAAAATCTTAAATCTAGGTAAAATATAATAACTAACGGATATCAGTATGTATTTCATCTAACTTAGGTGATCCGAAGGTCCATTGGCTATGGTGTTAATTCAATTAAAGATCTTTATTAATTCTATTGATTAAAAGTCCTCCTCTCAAACTCTCGCTCTATTGATTCAGACAACGATCCTAACTCTTAATGTACGCTTTCGTCATCCCACCAGATTTAGAAACGCTTTTTGAAAACAACGTAATTAATAAAATGCTTATTTTATGAAGTCGTTATCTACTTAAATCTCCTAATCTCAAACTCTCGCTCTGTTGACTCGGAACATGCTAATATCCCTAACGTACGCTTTCGCCATCCCGCGCGGGTATAAAAACACTTTTTGAAAATAAATAAGTTCTAATTAGTTCTAATACGCTTTCGCCATCCTTAAAACTAATGTCCTATGTCTACTATCCAGTTAAAGATCTCAAACTTTCGCTCTATTGATTTTAACCTTTGACCGTCTTAACCCCTCAAACTTTCGCTCTATTGGTTTTAAGACTTACTAATTAAATTAGACATACAAACCAAAAACAAGTGATAATTAATAAAACATAATTAAGCCAATTTAATTCGGATCCCTACGGTTAAATTACTTTACATACCGACATCTAAATAAATTAGCCAGACATACTTAAAGAAACAAACATGAAATTATAATTATTAAACATGGAATTATAATTATTAAACATGAAATTATAATTACTAACCATATTATAATAATAATGATAAAACAATATTATAAGAACATAAAACTAAAATAATTGCAAATAAATAAACCTGGAAGTAAAGCAGACGAAATAAACTTGAATTAAATTGCGAACAAAACAAATCTTGAAACTTGAATGAAGCTTTGAAATAATGTCGGCAAGATTGTGATCCAAGAGTACATAAATTGTAGGCCTAAAACTAATGGTGTGGTAGTTCCTCAATGTGAGAAACTACCACTTTTACAAAGTGATAATATATGCCTAAAACTATGAACAGCGCTTCCGCGCCTAAAACTTGGATGCCTTCAAATGAATGCTAAGACCCTTTATATAGTGAATGGCAATGGAAGTTACATTCAGCATCACGTGAGAAGTAGTGGAGATAGTGGAGTGGGAAGTTGAGAAAATATAGGAAGACTTGGTTGGTGGAGTATAGAACGGAGACGTGGGCCTTCAAATTTAAACTATCTTTGAACGAGTCTTGAGACGTGGGTCTCAAAGAGGCTGGATTGTTGGAGACGGACGTCTCCTTCATGTGATGTGGCCTATGAACGTGGGTGAGCTTGGGAGACGGACGTCTCCTTTGATGACGTGGCCCTAGAACTTTGGAGACAGACGTCTCCATGCAATTGGGCCCTTAATTCTATTTAATTATACTAAGACAAATTTATATAAATTATATAGTTTGTAAAACTCTTGCATAAATCTGGAAAATTTCTTCACCCACCTCCTAACCTTCTTGCTCACCCCTGGTGAATTTACAACACTACCCATTGTTTCGGAAGTTCATTTCCGAAAAGGTACTTTTTTTAAAAAAAAAGGTGTTTTCGGAAATGTATCTCCGAAAACGTGTTTTTTTTAATATAAAATATTGATTTCGGAGATGCATCTCCGAAATAAAGTTACATTTTTAGAAAATGTGGTGTTTCGGAAGTTCATCTCCGAACGCACCCCCCTTGGAGAAATTCGGAAATGAACTTCCGAATTTATGTCTGGACAGAAGAAAAATGGAAAACAACAACGATTCGCTTTATTTAATCGGGTGAAGATTACAACGATAATATTACTGAAAATTAAAGTTACATATTGTTGAACACGGGTAGTTGGGGATGAGTCAACATTTTGATTACGTCGTCCGCCGATCTTTGAAGTTTCGCGTCCAACTTGATCGGGCCTTTCGAAGAAAATCGGTCGAACGTTGTCCACAAAACCGCTAAATCTTCGTCGTTCTTGATCTCAAAAGGTGTGAACTTAATGCCTCCCTCGTCGTTAAGCGATGGAGAGCGGTACTCGAGCTTGACAACCTTTCGATTCTCGGGATAGCGCAAAAGCGTGTTGAGCGACGGTATCAACTCCGCAAACGGCGTGTCGCGCGAGAAGCGAAATTGGAACGGCATCGGGTAGCCGGTTTCAAAGTAGACGAATGCTAGGTGGGGGTAGGTTTGTGTCATTTGTGTTTTGTGGTGTGAAGAGGATGAAGAAGAGTGTGTGGTATTTATAGACTTATTGGAGCATTGATGGCCCAACAAACCTTATCCTGCCTCAGGGGACATTTCGGAAATGAACTTCCGAAAATAGGAGGCAGACAAGCATATTTCGGAAGTTCATTTCCGAATTATGCAGAAACAGACATAAACTTTGCATTTTGTTGATTGCTTAGTGTGTTGTGTAAATTGAACAAATGAAATTGACATTAAACATAAATTACACAAAGATGACATAAAACATACTTATATTATATATGTATTGAATCGGTCCGATTTTACATGATAAACAACAATACATACAAAAAATGATCGTTACAAACAAAAACGATCCGGAACAAACTAAAATTCACCGAACCAATCGGTGGATCCTAAGTCCAAAATAGGCACGTCCTTCGACCGCTCTCTATTTTGCTCGCGCTCTTGGCTCATCATTTCTTCAAACTCCGTCATTCTTGAAACGAAAGGATCCGGCCAAGTCTCCGCCTCATTTGAACGATGTGCGGTCCATTGACAACAAGTAGCCGGTATAGGACACCCCGGTTTCAAAAACACTTGGACGAAGTGTCGCGATCGTAGATACCCGATGCATATGATCCGGCCCGACGAGTCTAATGGCGGTCGACTATGAAGTGGAAAGAAAGTCTCACTTAGTCCAAACCTCGTCAAATCGACGCATACAATATCATAGGCACTTGCTATTAGATGACCCATATCGGGGAATGACATCCACTTCGAGAACGGAGCGATACCGGTAAGTGATGGAGCAAGTGAATCATGAATTTTCGCAAACTTTTCTTGATTTTCATATAGTCGGCCGTAGATGTCCCGATACGAAGTCAACTCCGCAATGAGTTGCCGTCGGACTAAAGTGTGATTATTTTCCCCTTTACCGAGCAAACCCGCAACGGCCCGATATCCACAATTGCCGTCGCCGCCAACATCAACGATGTTATCGATATATTTGTGCATAAAAAGTGGCATCTCATAAATATAGACAATTGGTGATTTTTTGATCGGCAGTGTGCGAGGTGGCTTCGAAATACGGGCTCCTTTGTTACCACTACACTTAGACTTCGGTGTCTCATGAATTTCCAGGAACGATGCATCCACATGTTCAAAATAGGAAGGAGATCGTTTTGTTGACGTGTCATCTTGTGTAATTTTGGACTTTTTCGGTGCACCTTTCGTTTTAACCGGTTGAGATGGCGGTTTCAAATCGGTGGTCTCCGGAAATGCGATCTTTCGCAATTGTTCTTTTATGTGCATTTTTGTTGTGTCGTCCGCTTTAGCAAACTTCTCCATTATCACTTACAACTCGTCGGAGATGGTGATTTTTGAGTCATTTTCTTTCGGCGGGTCAAAATCATCAAAACGAAGTTTCTTCCAATGGTCGGCTACCTCATCCATGCGTATGGGTGAATTCAAATTTTTCTTTTTTGCAAGTATACAAGCACACGGAAGACCATATGTAGTTCTAATGGTGCACCCACATAATGAACTATCCGTCCTCGTGGTCTCCGACCGCTTAGCTTCATGAAACAAAAAAATTCAAACCCGTTTGAGATATGTTGTAAATCAATTGGGAGAATAGAATTTGGCCCTTATACCGGTGTTCCATAACCGTCTTGCTCCGACCGAACGATGTTTGAATTTCATTGTGTTGATTTTCAAGCATTTGGTTCACGGTGTCCCATTCGCGACACAAATCTCCCTTGCTATCACCCAACATCCTCTTGAAGACCGCATGTGCGGATTCAACTCGGTTAGTCGTGGTGCAACCAAGATGTCTAACCCGATTTGTCCAAGCGCACACGACTTTTTCTCTAACTTTATCAAGAATGGTGGATTCGACGTAATGACAAAAAGTCTTAATGGAACCACACAAAGACCTAAAGTGTACCAATTTCTTGGTATAATCCTCTTCGGAGTATGCATCCAAAATTCCCCTCCATGCCGACATTATCCTATCAACCACAACACCGGCTTTGACAACTTTACAGTTTTCATCCCGCCTATCTTTTGTCCCAACCGCGGGTTTCAACTTGCTTCTCACGTTGCAAGTTATGTGATATCGGCAAAGTAAAGCGGTAGATGTCGGGAAGACGGTATCGACCGCATTCATCAAAGCATTGTCCCGATCGGTGACAATGACGTTTGGCATAACCTCTTGATCAACTAACAAAGACTTGCAAATTCCCAAGGCCCACGTAAAGTTGTCTTCTTTTTCACACTCCAAAAAAGCAAACCCCACCGAATAAGTCTTGTCCGTCGAGGTCACATCGACGATCTCTAGAAGAGGAAGCCTATACTTGTTTGTCTTGTACGTCGAATCCATGACAAGAACGGTTGGAAATGTGTTGAATAATTTGATACTTTCGGGATGAGTCCAAAAAATATCACGCACCGTAACTTTGTCCTCGGAGGTTCGGAAGCTTGAAACATAATTGTTATCGCCTAGTAGTTTCAAAAGTTGTTGCATTTCCGACCGAGGGCCCATATTCAAAACCTTGAGATTGTGCCGTTCATTGTAAATTTGCTTGATATTTGAAACGCTATCCGGTTTCTTACGCTTCAAATCGGAAAGTATGTTGCGAGGCGCCACTTTGACTATCGTTAGGTCCGATATCACATTCCTCTCTTCGCGGGACAAACGAAACGCCATTGGATGCCCGTGTAACTTGACATCCAAGGCATGATTATGCATTCCACAAATTACGGTTAACCGCCACAAATCATCAACCCTCCGAGTGGCACGTAACTTAAACGGACACCCGCACTTTCTCGATCCCGTGTCCTCGTGTTTTAGCACCCGGTTTGATTGTACATAACTACCACCCCGTTCGCAATTCAAAACAACGAAAGCTTTCCGCCTACTATTTCCGTTGTCCGACCTTAAAATAACAATTCCAAATCCATGTTTGTTAGCTTCCTTCCGAACCCAATCAATCAATTGTTCGCGACTACCGAAGCTCCGATCATTTGTAAAATGTTGCCGAACATCGACCGCATTGATCATAGGAGTAACGTCAATAACCGGATCGTTATTAACGTTGACAATTTCCGGAACTAATACTCCATCGTCTTGCACAATGTTGTCCGGATGCACCATACCTAACAAATGAATAAATTAGCAAAATTGGCCGAAACTGTTTTTTTTTCTAAACTGCCAGGGCATATTTCGGAAGTTCATTTCCGAAATTTTTTAGGTAATATATTTCGGAAATGAACTTCCGAACCATATCAGTTTTCAGCATAAATTTGTTGAATCAATGTAGTGAAATAGGGGATGAAATGAGAGATGTTTACCTGAAATTGTAGCTTTCTATGCTCCCTTTAACGTGATCAACGGTTTGAAACTTGATTTTAGGGCGAAAAATTGATGGAGATTGATTGGGTTTTAGAGAGGGTTTTGAGAAGTTTTGGAGAAAAATTATGAAATAGTGAAGGAGGGAAATTTGTATATGCAGCAACAGTTTCGGAAATGAACTTCCGAAAATATGCACAGATTTTGAAATTTGTTTGACTTCGGAAATGCATCTCCGAAAACACCAAAAAATTGGTGTTTTCGGAGATGCATTTCCGAATTCAACAAAAATTCAAAAAAAATATAACTTCGGAGATTCATCTCCGAAGCAGGGGTAGTTTAGGTTTTTCGTTGGGGTGACCCCCATAGGGAGATGGGTAAAGAAATTTTCTAAATCTGTAGTAGCTAGCTAACTTGGTTAAATTCTGAAATTGAATTTCCTGGTTTGATTCTCGGCTGCAGAATATTATTTTGCCTTATTTTTGTTTTATTTTAATTAATTTGTATTCATACAAAGTAATAACAGAAAAAGCTATAAATAACTTTTCATGGCTTAGCTATTGTTTATTCAAATTTGAGAAACTTCTTCCATTGCATATGAAAATCTTGTTTGATCATATCATACGTCACAAGTGTGTGTAATATTTCCAAAGTTTTTGAAATATGTTTAAACTAGAATATTACATTAGGTGAAGAAGAAAATAGTCATTGCTTAAACTAATCAAGTTAGATGCTTTGGCAACACCACCACAGGGCTGGATAAATGATATGATATCAAATGTGAGAAATTCATATATGTTTTTTTTTATAAAATTTAAATATTGAGTGAATAAATAAGTTATAATTTATCACATAAGTTAATAAATTGAGCACACTTAATTTGAATTATAACTTTTCGATATAAACTAAATCATATGTTGATAACAACTTTTAAATTGTGATGAATTATTTAACAAAACAAGTATATAAAATAATTTATTATTAACTATTAAAGATTTAAATTTTTTTAATAAAATGAATAGAAAATAAAATAAATGGGGTGAAAATTTGATATAAAAAAAATACTACTTCGGTTTCTTTTTAAGTGTCGTTTTAGAAGAAATTTGTTGTTTCCTATTTAAGTGTCATTTTATAGTTTAATGTTATAATTTGTCAATTATATCCTTACTTTCTCAATAACTCCACTTCATTTTTCATAAAAGTAACTATTTTCGAAATTAGTTATTGGAAAACAAGAGAATGTATGATTGAATTTATTTGAAAAGAAAAAATAAATGAGGGTATAAAAGAAAAAATAACTCTAACAATCCACCATCTTGATTGAAGAGTTTTCTGCCCAACGACACTTAAAAAGAAACAGGAAGTATATAATACGATACATAAAGAAGAAAAAAAATCAACATAAATAAATATAAAAAATTATTTAAAAAATTACGATGATTATGATTTATATTAAGTACAAAAATTCAAAAATAATTTGAAAGTGGATAACTGATATAATAATTTGATGGAAACAATTGAGAAAAATCACATACATGAAAAATCAATAATTTTAAAATACTAGAATTAAATTAAGGATATTTGAGTAAATATAATAATATTTTAAATATTAAAACTCAAATTCCCCCCTCCCCTATAAATCCTCTCAATTTGGAGGATGCAAAAAATGTGTTTGGAGAGATTTTGCTCTCCTCCCTTCCCTTCCTAAAATTTAAACCTATGATGCCCGGACTCGAACACGGACACGAGACACGACACGGACACGAGGACCCCGCTAATATAGAAAATATAGGACACAGACACGACTATATATATTTTTATATTAATATAATAATGCAATGTATGAGCACAATTTAGAAAATGTTTAAAACGAGAAATAAAATTTATATATATTTAAACTTAGTACTTTCAATAAAAAAAACATAAATCCATTGAAACTGTGGAATAAGAAAAAAAAATCCTAATTGTGTTATTTTTATAGTGAAGAAGTGACATATGAAAGATAAAAAAAACCTATTATTTTTATAAATAAAAATCTGATAATTATTGAGTTGGGTCTTTTTTTTTTAAAAGAAAAATCTAAATTCTGTTGAGTTGGGTTTGTCCTTTATTTGAAACAAGGTGTCGTATCCGTGTCCGCTACAATTAATTATTTTTTTGTTGGACACTGCAAAAACGTGTCTGATACGTGTCGTACGAATATCCGTGTCAGACGCGGCGACACGCCTTCTGAATGGCGAGTCGGCGCTTCATAGATTTAAACCAAACATAATTATTAATGAAATGTCACATTTTTTTCATAATAAATAGTTTAACATATTATTGCTATTTTTTTAAACATCAAATGTCTAAATGTACAATAAAATTTATCATAAACATATATTTGTAAAAACCAAAGTTACATTACAGTAAAATCTAGAATTGCATAAAATACTTACAACTTACTAGAATTAACATCAAAATAATCAAAGTGTGGCATCCTAAGTAAGTTAAAATCATTACTTACTAAATAAAATGTGTTCAAAAGGTTGAAATTGAAACAAGCAAAATTAACAAACATCAAAGTCATCATTTGTCAAATTACAAAAAAGAAAAAAAAAATATAGTCACTCAATAACCCATGGATTTTGTGGGTTGGGTGTGGGTTTACCCATAACTCAATTATTTTGAATGGATTTTAACTTTTGAAAACCGTATTCACCCAATAATCCCACCCAACCCACTTTTTTGGATCGGTTTAGGTAGGTTTTACTGGATTTATTGGGTTTACCCAACCCATGAACACCCCTAATTTATGATGTATTTTACCTTAAATAAATCCTAAGAAACCTCCATGAATTCATGAAAAATACAATTTTGAATTCTGTATAGGAATTATTAAGTCGGTTAAACGAATACCTGATTTAACAAGTGCAGAACGATTTTTGAATTTCAAACAATTTTTAAAATTTTATGCAGCAAACAGGTTTTGTTAAATCGGTTAACCATACCTGACTTAAAAAGTGAAACGGACCTGACTTTAAAAGTACAGACAATTTTTTTAAAATTCAGCTTTTTATGTCTTTGCTTCGAAGATTTTTATGCATGATAATTTGAGAACTTTAGAGATGAAGATGAGTATTATTTCTTGAGCATTTAAGGTTTATACAAATGAATTTCAATTGAGTACCTTAGCATCAAGATCAATTTCCTTTACTTCCAAAATATTCATAAGCATATGCATTCTTGATTTCAAATTTTTTTCTATTTTGATATTTCTTCCTTGATAAATTTTTGTCTTCATCAAAACTAAACTAAGGTAGATGATGAACATCTTCTTCACAATATTCCCCTACTTTGATAATGAAAAAAATAAATTGATGGGAAATTTGTGCTTGACACTTTGATTTCTCCCCTTATCTTATATATCTCCCACAATCTTTTGCAATTTATTCCATGATGTTTTTTATGTTCTAAAAAACAACAAAAACAAACATCGTTTCTCCTCCTTCTTGAAATTATCAAAAATAAAAAGAATAAAATCAAAAGGAGTGTAATAATATAAGGGGAATAATATGAAGACATAAAGATGCTTATCTTTTTCACAATATTAGCATGTGAAATCAAAGTTGATGCTTCTTTAAAACACATTTTATTTAACAAAACTTTTAGAACTATCATATCATATGTTCTTGGATCTTGAAAGATCAATCTTGATTAGATAATACTAGCATATGATCTTCAATTACCTATAAAACAATTAATGAACTGAAATAAACACTTCTGAAATTTTCTAGAAAATTTTAAAAATTTATCATGTAATTCATTAAAAGCATTTTGTAATTCATCATATGAAGGACTATCATCATTTTCAAAATCACTAACCTCGTGTTCTTCATCACTTGAATGATGCGATGTCATCAATGCCTTGTTTGCATAATCTTCATCTGAAAATGAACTTACTTCATTGTTATCCCATGATACATATGTTTTATTTGAACTTTTGACCTTCTTGCTTTTAAAGTATTTGTTCTTCTTGTTAAGTGTAGGGTATTTACTCTTAACATGTCCTATTTTTCCACATTCAAAGCATGTAACCTTCCTTGTTAGTGCTTCTTTTTTAATGATATCTTTTTTCCTTTCTTTTCTTAAGAACTTTTCAAACTTCTTGATAAGATCATCATCTTCATAATTAGTGGACTCATCCTCTTGATTGCTATCATGATTTTTTACTCTAGTATTTAAGGCAAGACTTTTTGAATTCTTTTTTTTTTCATATTCATGTCTTTCTAGTTTTTCAAGTTCTATCTTGTGTTCTTGAAGTTTACCAGACAATATCGTAGAAGACAATTTTAAAAGACTTTTCTTTTTCGAAATAGTCGTTACCTTTGGTTGTCAAGATTTTCTCAAAGATCTAGGCCCTTTTAAATTTAATTCATCATTTGTAAAACTTTTACCAAGAGTCATCATACGATTTGTTAAATGACTAAATCTCTTTTGCAAATCAAGAATAGATTCATGGGGGCTGCATTATAAACATTTCATATTATTGTGATAAAGTGTTTAATTTTAGATATTTTTACCTCTACCGTACCTTTATGTGTGACTTCTAAAGTGTCACTTATTTCTTTCGCTATTTTACATTGAGAGGCACAAAAAAATTCATCCATGCTTAGGGCTGTTTGAAGCAAGTTTTTCGCTTTCTTGTCATAGAGAATTTTTTTCTTATCATCTTAATTCAACGAACTTTTTACTTTTTCTTGTTCTACATCACTGATTACTGTTTTAGGAACGTAGGAGTCATTTTCAACAACATCCCACACTTCTTCTCCTTGTGCTTCAATATGTGCTTGCATGCGGACATTCCAAAAATCATAATACCATAGAATAAAGGAGGCTACTTATCACTACAATTGTCTCTAAAAAGTGTTAATCAAAAGGAGAGTAGTGAAGAATATGTAGATAATATGATATAAAAGGAAGGAGGTGATGAGACTTAAATGTCACATCAGTCAAATATTAAATAATAACTAGGAAATGGAAAAACATAACATACGATACATCACTTCAAATAGGAGATAGGTGTGCACAAAGATGATGAAACAATAAATATCCCTTTAAAACATAAAAATATTTCAATCTCCTTATAATGAAGTAATGGAAAAGATCACATACACATAATATAGTCTTCAACATGTCTAACAAGTACTTCTCACTTATACAAAACCAAATAAGGATTCCTTAACTTAACGAGAGGTCCGAGTAAAGCATCACGTCGTCACTGACCCCATTCCTATACTAAACCTCATGTTTGGGGGCTGATGGACCAAAATATTACTCTTAAACACTACGTCCCTACTAGGCCTCATACTTGGGAAATGGGGAACTGAAATAATTCTTTTAAGTTCCTCATTCCTATTAAGTCTCATGTTTGGAGGGGCAAGAGATATATATTAATCTAAAGAGTCATGAACCCGACCTCAGGCAACAAAGCATAAGCTAGAACCCCAATACTAATGGCTCGTCGTGCCATTCATATTAGGCTCATTACAAAGCTAGATTAAGATAGAAAGTTAGATTAGTCATCACTTTTCTAATGGACCATTGTCCAATTTAGAACCATGTGATCCAAATTCGAAAGGGCGATAATTCCCAAAAACGGTTGCCTTGCCTAAGTAAAAAAAATTCTACCTCCATGTTAAAGATTTCCGGGAGGAAGAAGCGTTCAATGACAATCCACTTACACTTCTTCACCAATTATAAAAAAAGTATTATCAATCATTACCCATAATAATTGGTCATTGGACATATCTACGAGTCCTCTATAAATAGATGGTTCAGCATGAACCCAAAATCAGTTGATTTTTATCCTTACACAAACAATATATCTCATATTAGGTGGTTTTCAATGTCTTAGTCACTAGTACATTGCTAACAAAACTCCATCGATTTCATCAAGAACATTTATAATTATATCTTAAAAACAATTATAATTAAATTTTTTACTTAACTTGATAATTATTTAAATTTAATTTTAGAAGAAAATAAATTGAATAAGATAAAGATAGCCAGAATTATATCTATAGATTTGTTACTTCTTCTGTCCCACAATGAGTGATTCATTTGATCATTTTACACCTATTAAGAAAAATGTACAAAAATAAGAGAGAATAATGTTTTTACTATAATACTTTTTATCATGTATTGAGAATAAGTGTGGAAATAGGCTAGATTAGGCTAGGCTTTATAAGGTCTAGATCTAGCCTATGATAAACTTAAAAGGCTTGAGTCTGGCCTATGGCCTATTATAGGCTCTTTTTTGGCATGACCTGACCTTTTTAAAAGTCTGGTCCAGCCTGAAAACCTATTTAAAAGTCTGTTTCTCATTAAGGTTTTCAATTAATCCATATTATTTAATAAACCTTATAGGTCGACATATATATGCATATAGGCTCCTATGCGTATATAGGCCAACCTATTTAGCCTTTGTTCTAATATATATATATATATATATATATATATATATATATATATATATATATATATATATATATATATATATATATATATATATATATATATATATATATATAGCGTCTTTTTTCTAATATATATGCATATATAGGCCAACTTATTTAATCTATTTTTAATATATATGAAAATATAGGCCGACCTATAAGAATTCATAGGTTTTTTTAATAGCCTAAGTATGGCATATTTAATTAAATAAGCTTTTAAAAAGGCCTAAGTCTGGATTTTTTATTAAATAGGCCCGATCTAACCTGGCCTTAAATATACTAGGCTATATACCCTTGTAGGTCGGGCTGACCTATTCCCACCCCTAATTGGGAATAATAAATTTTTTATTAAATAGAGGGTATATTTAGAAAAAATATATTACAAATTGAAATAAGTAATTTATTTTAACACACTATTTTATTTTAAATGGATCGCTCTAGGACGGAGAGAGTGTAATTTAATTAAGAATTTTGATTTTAGTTAAGTGAATAGCTTCATTAGTAATAAAAATTTAGTACTTCTTACTTTAAAAAACGACTTTTTTTTTTTTGCAATAACAAGGTATTGAATAAAAATATGTCAATAACCATGTTTCAGAAAAATTATGCAAATAACCAGGTTTCAGAAATGATCCAAACGTGCACGCCATCTTAGATGGCGCATGCATGTAAAAATTATGAGTAGACGCTAGTTCACTTGGCGTATACATTGAAGGATAGAAAAACACTTAGAAAGGGGGGGATTGAATAAGTGTGACTTTAAATCTTGGACGATAAAAATAAATTGCACAAGTATTTTTATCCTGGTTCGCTGTTAACGAAGCTACTCCAGTCCACCCCCGCAGAGATGATTTACCTCAACCTGAGGATTTAATCCACTAATCGCACGGATTACAATGGTTTTCCACTTAGTCCACGACTAAGTCTTCCAGAGTCTACAGATCACAACTTGATCACTCCAGGAGCACTGCTTAGACAACTTCTAAGACTTTTCTAGAGTCTACTGATCAACCTGATCACTCTAGTTACAAACTGCTCAGCCAACTGCTAAGACTTCCTAGAGTATACTGATCACACGATCACTCTAGTTCCTTACAACTTAATGTAATCTATTCAAGAGTTTACAAATGCTTCTTAAAAGCTATAATCACAAACTGTGATATTTCTCTTATCGTTTAAGCTTAATCTCACTAAGATATTACAACAGCAATGTAGTGAGTTGATGAAGATTCTGAGCTTTGATTGAATAGCGTTTCAGCAAGTTTATTTTCGTTCAGAGTTGAAAAGAATTGGTAACCTTGCTTCACATCAGAACTTCATATTTATAGGCGTTGAGAAGATGACCGTTGAGTGCATTTAATGCTTTGCGTGTTCCGTACAGCATTGCATTTAATGTTATACGCTTTTGTCAACTACCTCGAGCCTTGTTCACGCTGTGTCTACTGACGTTGCCTTTAGTAGCTTTAACGTTCCTTTTGTCAGTCAGCGTAGTCTGCCACCTGTACTTCCTTCTTATCTGATGTTTGTGAATACGATGTTTGAATATCATCAGAGTCAAACAGCTTGGTGCATAGCATCTTCTGATCTTCTGATCTTGAAGTGCTTCTGTTGCGTGATACCATCTTCTGATCTTCAGTGCTTCTGATCTCATGTTCTTCTGATGCTTCCATAGACCCATGTTCTGATTCTGCTTCGACCATCTTCTGATGTCTTGCCAGACCATGTTCTGATGTTGCATGCTGAACCATTTGAGACACAACTTCTGAGCGCTGAATTATGCGTACTCTTTATATATATTTCCTGAAAGGGAAATTGCATTGGATTAGAGTACCATATTATCTTAAGCAAAATTCATATTATTGTTATCATCAAAACTAAGATAATTGATAAGAACAAATCTTGTTCTAACAATCTCCCCCTTTTTGATGATGACAAAAACATATATAAATGATATGAATTTGCGATCAGAAAGAGTAGACGGCAAAAGACAAATTACACAGCTATAGCATAAGCATATGAATATGTCTCCCCCTGAGATTAACAATCTCCCCCTGAGATAAATAATCTCCCCCTGAAATAAATACTCGAAGAACTTTGATAAAAGACTTCCCTGATTATTTCGGTAGAGACGATCATATAAGCTTCTGCCTTCAGAGAATTCATAGCTTCTGACTTCTGCTTCCATTGGACAGCTTCAGAACTTGAATTTCTTTAGATCCTTAGAACACTCACAGCTTCTGATTCCTGCTTCCATCGTGGACAGCTTCAGAACTTGAATTTCTTTGATCTTCAGAACATTCACAGCTTCTGACTTCTGCTTCCATTCAGGACAGCTTCAGAACTTGAATTTCTTTGATCTTCAGAACATTCACAGCTTCTGATTTCTGCTTCCATTCAGGACAGCTTCAGAACTTGAGTTTTCTGGATCTTTTAGAACATTCACATCTTCTGATTTCTGCTTCCCTCGGATAGCTTCAGAACTTTGAATGTCTACTAATCAACACTTCATGCTAGATTTGTATCAGAACATTGTTGAATGTACCAGAGCATCATCAGAGCATCTCTACATCCTGAAATGTTACAGAACAAAAACTAAACGACAAAAGTCAGCATGAACGAGTTAGAACATAAAATGTATGTTTGAACACATTATATGTATCAGAGCCATATAGGCTGAAATAATGTATCAGAGCAAATAATGTATCAGAGCCATAACATTATATGTATCAGAGCAAATAGAATTTTGTCAGAACAGGATACACAATGATATTCAAATTCTATTATCAGTGCTTCTGATCGTGCTTCTGATTCCTGAAGCTTGACAGCACTCAGCTTGCTTCAGTTTCCAAGAGCTTATTCTTTTTACAGAATAACGCTTCTTATGGTTTTGCTTCTAGTGTTTGCTTCTGAAGATTCACTTCACTTCTCTGTACCTGCAAAACACTTAAACCATATAGAACTTGCAGTTCTTGTTAGTGAATGTGTGGGAGCCTCTTTACCCAGCAACTGATAGATTTAATCAAATCATTTATCATTTATCTTCTCCCCCTTTTTGTCATAACATCAAAAAGAATATATAAAAAGATTCAGATGCATAAAACGACAAATAGAATCACGGAATGAAAATCAAAGAAACTTTTTCATTGATAATCAAAAAGGTTTACAAGAAAGGAATGCAGGAAAACAGATGCAACAAGGAAAGGAAACTACAAAGACCAAAAGACTAAGATCCTAGCCTACGCAAAATCCGCGCCAGAACATCATGAATCCCGTCAGTGCTTGTAGCTTGCCTTGTCATGAAGGAACGAAACTCAGCATTGGCTGCTTCTTGCGCGTCCAAACGAGAAGCCAGCATAGCTTGATTCTGATGAAGAGTTTCCAAGGTCTCCATCAGGGCTGAGGTTTCACCAGAAGAAGAAGCACCAGTATTTCTGCCCAGAGGGACAGCAATCTCAGCAGGGTGATCTTCTGGAAGATCTTCAGCTTGTGCATATTCCATTTCCTCATCTGAGTCTGACTCAGAAGGAGCCTTGGCATATTCTGGTTCAGGCAGCTCAGAAGTTCCATCTTCCAATGCTTGAAGAATAGCTGCTAGGTTTGTTGGAGGAGTAGGACCAGCATCTTCATCACGATAAACCACTACTGGAAAGACCATGTGAGGTGCTTTTTCAGAAGGGTTCATTCTGAACCAGTTGAACAGCCACTGAAAATCTCCAGTCAGCACAGGAAACCAGAGCACAGAAGACCGGGGTTTCCACACCACGATATCTCTGCAGAGATTTTCTTCTTCCAACTCATCTGCAGGTATCTTCTCTTCAAGAACGCTTCTGTTCCTGATGAGACAGTGGTGGCTGCTTTCACCCACTTCCAACTGACGACCACGAGGACCAGGAGCTTCAGACAAGATCCTTCTCTTAGTGTCAGTAGCCTTCACCAGAAAGTCCTGAAGAAAGGTATCCCAGAGGTTGCTCATAGCATACATATCCAGATGGTTAAGGTAGGCAGCACCCAGGATCTCCAACCAGCCGTTTACATCAGAATGTAAACGCTCCAGAGAGGATTGAGTAGAAGGGGTTGGAGGGATTATGGTGAATCTGGAGTCTGGACGAACAACACTATAGGGATTAGGTGTTCTGGTGGGAAAAGGGTGTGAGAGAGGTGAAGGAATATCGGATGGAAGGGTTGAAGGAGAGGAGATATCAGATGGTGAACAAGGTGGTTCTGAGAGGATGAATGAGGAGGAAGAGGTGGTGGAGGTCTTTGAAGAGGGGGTTGATTGAGGGGAACCGTTAAAGGGTTGATACACTTTGAGAGGGTCATAGGAGATCCTAACTCTTTTAGGTTTGGTTTCTGGTTCAGCAGATGCCTTTCTCTTTTGTTTCCTATCATTGTCTTGATTTCCAGAGCTTGACGATGGATTCATGATGATTTTTCAGATATTGGAGACTGCTAGGGTTTATGATATGAAAAGAGAGAGAGAGAGACGAAAAAGAAACCGAATGCAGAGAGAGAGAAATATGAGAGGGAAAAGAAACGTTTGAAGAGTATAAAAAGAAAACTGAAAGAGAGTAAATGATGAAAAGCATTTAATGTTACGTGACTTGAGGAGAGATAATAATGACAAAAGACGTGATTTGCACAGTTACCTAAGTAGACGTCCCCTCAACTGCACGCACGCTTGTCCAGAAATAGTGAACACGTGTTTACCATCTGGATAGCCAGTTATAGCTGTCTTGCTTTTAAAGAGATTCTGAATCAACTTAGACAATAAAACGTTAGTAATAACTGAATCACAATTTCTAATTGATTTCAACCAGAACTTCTTATGAAAGTAATTTCATTTCAGAAGATACTTATATATAAGAGTATCTTATCTTCTCATTCTGGGCTTGTTTCTGAAGATTTATTTTGTCCTGATTATATTGAATCCATCTGGTCTAGGAACAAGATCCCAAACATCATTCCTTGTAAACTGATTCAGTTCTTCTTGCATAGCAATTATCCAGTCTGGATCTTCTAGAGCATGATCAACAGAAGTTGGCTCGATCAAAGATACAAGACCTAATTGACAGTCTGCATTGTTCTTAAGGAATGCTCTTGTTCTGATTGGATCATCCTTCTTTCCAAGAATGACATCTTCTGAATGACCAGAGATGAGTCTGGATGATTTTCTGACAGATGGTTCTTCAGAAATACTTAGATCCTCCAGAGAAGCTGATACTTGATCTTCAGATTCTTTGCTTCTGAGAAGCTCTGCTTCTGATGCATTGCTTCTTGGCTCAACAACTTCTGATATGTCAATATCATAACCTGCAAAATTATCAACCTGCTTTGGTTTTTCAGAACCAAGCTTATCATCAAACCTGATATTGATTGATTCTTCCACAATCAATGTTTCAGTATTGTATACTCTGTAGCCTTTTGAGCGTTCAGAATATCCAAGAAGAAAACATTTTTGAGCTTTGGAATCAAACTTACCAAGATGATCTTTAGTGTTCAGAATAAAACATACACATCCAAAAGGATGGAAATATGAAATGTTGGGCTTTTTATTCTTCCACAATTCATAGGGAGTCTTATTTAGAATAGGTCTGATAGAGATTCTATTCTGAATATAGCATGCAGTGTTTATTGCTTCTGCCCAGAAATGCTTAGCCATATTGGTTTCATTGATCATGGTTCTGGCCATTTCTTGCAGAGTCCTATTCTTTCGTTCTACAACCCCATTTTGCTGTGGAGTTCTAGGACAAGAGAAATCATGGGCAATACCATTTTCTTTGAAGAATTCTTCAAAGGATCTGTTCTCAAATTCACCACCATGATCACTTCTGACCTTTATGATTTTACACTCTTTTTCAGATTGAATCTGAATGCAGAAATCAAAGAACACTGAATGAGTCTCATCCTTGTGTTTCAAGAATTTTACCCACGTCCAGCGACTATAATCATCTACGATGACTAATCCATATTTCTTTCCTCTGACAGATGCTGTTTTGACTGGTCCAAACAGATCAATGTGCAAGAGTTCTAATGGCCTTGAGGTAGAAACAACATTCTTAGACTTGAATGCAGGTTTAGAGAACTTGCCCTTCTGACATGCTTCACAAAGAGCATCTGATTTGAATTTCAGATTAGGGAGTCCTCTGACAAGATTCAGTTTGTTAATCTGAGAAATCTTTCTCAAACTAGCATGACCTAATCTTCTGTGCCAGACCCACTGCTCTTCAGAAACAGACATAAGACAAGTCACCTTCTGACTCATAAGATCTTGCAGATCTGTCTTATAAATGTTATTCTTCCTCTTTCCTGTAAATAGGATTGAGCCATCCTTCTGATTTACAGCCTTGCAAGACTTTTGATTAAAGATTATATCATAACCATTGTCACTTAATTGACTGATAGATAAGAGGTTATGAGTTAATCCTTCTACAAGAAGTACATTAGAAATGGAAGGAGAGTTACCAGACTTTATAGTTCCAGAGCCAATTATCTTGCCCTTCTGATCTCCTCCAAACTTGACTTCTCCTCCAGACTTAAGCACCAGGTCTTGGAACATAGACCTTCTTCCTGTCATGTGTCGTGAGCATCCAGAGTCCAGGTACCATGACATGTTGTGCTTTGTCCTTCTCGCAGCCAAGGATATCTGCAATAGGAATAATCTTATCCTTAGGTACCCACATTTTCTTGGGTCCTTTCTTGTTAGATTTTCTCAAGTTCTGATTGAACTTGGGTTTGACATTATAAGCAATAGGAGGAACAGCATGATAATTTTTAATATGAGTTTCATGATATTTCCTAGGTTGTGTCACATGCTTCTTGGTGTGTGTTATGTGAAAACTTTGTGCATGTGAAGTGTGCCTAATATCATGAGAGTGGCCATACTTGAACTGATCATACAATGGCTTGTATGTGAGTTTCATTTCATCAACCGGTTCAAGTTTGTATGGGGTTTCACCCTCATAACCAATGCCAACTCTTTTGTTTCCAGATACGGCATATATCATAGAAGCTAGCTGACTTCTGCCAATACTTCTAGATAAGAACTTCCTGAAACTTAAATCATATTCTTTCAGAATATGGTTTAGACTGGGAGTGGATTTTTCTGAATCAGAAGGAGATCCAACATCATTGGATAATTTTAAAAGTTTTTCTTTTAATTCAGAATTTTCCAACTCAAGCTTCTTTGTTTCAAATTCAAATTGCTTTTTCAGCTTTTTGTATTTGAGACTAATCTGAGACTTGAGTTCCAGAAGTTCAGTTAGACCGGAAACTAACTCATCTCTAGTAAGTTCAGAAAATACCTCTTCAGAATCTGATTCTGATGTAGATTCTGATCCGTCATCTTCTGTCGCCATCAGCGCACAGTTGGCCTGCTCATCTTCTGAATCATCTTCTGACTCATCCCAGGTTGCCATAAGACCTTTCTTCTTATGAAACTTCTTCTTGGGATTCTCCTTCTGAAGATTTGGACATTCATTCCTGAAGTGTCCAGGCTCATTGCATTCATAGCACATGACCTTCTTCTTGTCAGATCTCCTGTCATCAGAAGATTCTCCACGTTCAAATTTCTTTGAACTTCTGAAGCCTCTGAACTTCCTTTGCTTGGTTTTCCAGAGTTGATTTAGCCTTCTGGAGATCAAGGACAGTTCATCTTCTTCTTCAGATTCTGATTCTTCAGGATCTTCTTCTCTGGCCTGAAAAGCGTTAGTGCATTTCTTGATATTTGATTTTAATGCAATAGACTTACCTTTCTTTTGAGGCTCATTTGCGTCCAGCTCTATTTCATGACTTCTCAAGGCACTGATAAGCTCTTCCAGAGAAACTTCATTCAGATTCTTCGCAATCTTGAATGCAGTCACCATCGGGCCCCATCTTCTGGGTAAGCTTCTGATGATTTTCTTTACGTGATCAGCCTTGGTGTATCCCTTGTCAAGAACTCTCAATCCAGCAGTAAGAGTTTGAAATCTCGAAAACATCTTTTCAATGTCTTCATCATCCTCCATCTTGAAGGCTTCATACTTCTGGATTAAGGCTAGAGCTTTTGTCTCCTTGACTTGAGCATTTCCTTCATGAGTCATTTTCAAGGATTCATATATATCATAGGTTGTTTCCCTGTTTGATATTTTCTCATACTCAACATGAGAAATAGCATTCAGCAAAACAGTTCTGCATTTATGATGATTCCTGAAATGCTTCTTTTGATCATCATTCATTTCTTGCCTTGTCAGCTTTACGCCTCTGGCATTTACTGGATGTTTGTAACCATCCATCAGAAGATCCCATAGATCACCATCTAGACCAAGAAAGTAACTTTCCAGTTTATCTTTCCAGTATTCAAAGTTTTCACCCTCAAATACCGGCGGTCTTGTATAACCATTGTTACCGTTGTATTGCTCAGCAGAGCCAGATGTAGATGCAGGTGGATTTGTCGGAGTTTCACCAGCCATCTTTTAAATGAAGCGTTTTTCTCTTCCTGAATCTTTTCTAAACACGGTTAAGTGCTTGCACCTTAGAACCGGCGCTCTGATGCCAATTGAAGGATAGAAAAACACTTAGAAAGGGGGGGATTGAATAAGTGTGACTTTAAATCTTGGACGATAAAAATAAATTGCACAAGTATTTTTATCCTGGTTCGCTGTTAACGAAGCTACTCCAGTCCACCCCCGCAGAGATGATTTACCTTAACCTGAGGATTTAATCCACTAATCGCACGGATTACAATGGTTTTCCACTTAGTCCACGACTAAGTCTTCCAGAGTCTACAGATCACAACTTGATCACTCCAGGAGCACTGCTTAGACAACTTCTAAGACTTTTCTAGAGTCTACTGATCAACCTGATCACTCTAGTTACAAACTGCTCAGCCAACTGCTAAGACTTCCTAGAGTATACTGATCACACGATCACTCTAGTTCCTTACAACTTAATGTAATCTATTCAAGAGTTTACAAATGCTTCTTAAAAGCTATAATCACAAACTGTGATATTTCTCTTATCGTTTAAGCTTAATCTCACTAAGATATTACAACAGCAATGTAGTGAGTTGATGAAGATTCTGAGCTTTGATTGAATAGCGTTTCAGCAAGTTTATTTTCGTTCAGAGTTGAAAAGAATTGGTAACCTTGCTTCACATCAGAACTTCATATTTATAGGCGTTGAGAAGATGACCGTTGAGTGCATTTAATGCTTTGCGTGTTCCGTACAGCATTGCATTTAATGTTATACGCTTTTGTCAACTACCTCGAGCCTTGTTCACGCTGTGTCTACTGACGTTGCCTTTAGTAGCTTTAACGTTCCTTTTGTCAGTCAGCGTAGTCTGCCACCTGTACTTCCTTCTGATCTGATGTTTGTGAATACGACGTTTGAATATCATCAGAGTCAAACAGCTTGGTGCATAGCATCTTCTGATCTTCTGATCTTGAAGTGCTTCTGTTGCGTGATACCATCTTCTGATCTTCAGTGCTTCTGATCTCATGTTCTTCTGATGCTTCCATAGACCCATGTTCTGATTCTGCTTCGACCATCTTCTGATGTCTTGCCAGACCATGTTCTGATGTTGCATGCTGAACCATTTGAGACACAACTTCTGAGCGCTGAATTATGCGTACTCTTTATATATATTTCCTGAAAGGGAAATTGCATTGGATTAGAGTACCATATTATCTTAAGCAAAATTCATATTATTGTTATCATCAAAACTAAGATAATTGATAAGAACAAATCTTGTTCTAACATACATGACGTGGCGCCATCCCATTTGGCGCATGCATATAAAAATTAAGAGCACACGGAAAATGAACTGGCACATGAGTTTATATGGGTTTTCTATAAATAAGTCTCCTATCCTCCACCATTCTTCACACACCTACTCTCTTTCTACTATCTTCTTTCAAATTTGTTTCTTCATGACATCTAAAATGATTTTCAAAAGGAATGGACATGTTATTTTTTTGGCTGTGAAACCCCCAATTAAAATGAAATTTTGGAACTTCCATCTGATGGACCATCTTAAGAGGTTCTTTAATGGGTTGGTTAGACAGGGATATCCAAGATGGCAAAGTCATTAGAAGAATTCAAAGACTTCGAACAGCCACCTCACTTGCGACTGAAAAATCTCAACGTTGATGGGAGGAGGTCAAAAATGACACTGATGATGATGCACGTAGATGATGACATTGTTTTGACAATTTTAATTTCTTAGATGTGATGATGTTGTGTTATGTATTATAATTTCATGTTAAGAAGATTTAGATTAGTTGTAACCAAGATGACTAATGAAAAAATTTACGTTCAGATCTAAAAATACATTACATGGTGTGCGTCATTTTTTTATGTTGTTGAGCTCGTAGCACGATTGGGACAATTTTTTAGTTGTGCCCGACTTGACGACATACACTACACTTTCTCTCTAGCTTGTCAGTCACGTCCATTTCAGTTGTAATACGCTTGCTATTAGGACGACCATTTTTATTCCTTCGCATTTGGTCGTGGTGCCAAACAATTTCCCCTTCATACACAGGACAATAATCCGCTTTCGCTACCACTAAAAAGCTGTTGTTGTATACACTGAGCAGAGTTTTGGCCTTGTAAGCGGGAGATAGAAGCGATAATGCATCTTGATAAGCATACGCACATTCCACAACGACATGGGAGCATGGCATACAAAAGGCTTGAAACTTTCCACAATTGCATCAATAAGATGTCAGTAGAATCTTATACTCTAGCAGCCCTTCGTTGTGGTCAATCGTCTCTTTGACAATGAACTTATGGTTATGACGAACTAATCTGGTAACAATATGGGTGTTTGCTTTGGCACTTTCTTACTTCATAAATTTCATGCAGATTTCACTCCATGGTTTTCCTGATTGTAGCACTTCTCACCTCTTTTTGTAAACAGCGAAGCCATCTTAAAATAGGTTGATTTCACCAGAGCGGTTACATAGAAGTTTCGTATGTCTTTGAAGTCATTGTTCATTGATTCAACAATATTCGTGGTCATGTGGCCCTATCATTGTCCATTTTCATATGACATCGTCCATTTATCAACTGGAAGATTATCAACCCACATCCCTGCATTAGGATTTGACAACCTGATCTCATTGCGATATTCTTTGAATGAAGGTCGAGTTAATGCATATCGAGGGTTCACAAGAGTTTTCTGAAGAGCCATGTCTTTCATCTCCCGCATGAAATTTTGTGTGATATGTCTAATGCAATAGACATGAGTAGAAAAGGGTCGTGCCAGCCATTAGCAGGATTGATGTATGCACTCTCAATAGAAGCATGTCTCTCAAAAATTACACAGAGACCATATTTCAGAGCGAAATGTGTTCTAAGATTCTTGATAAAGAAACTCCAACCTCCATCAGTCTCTCCTTCCACTAGAGAGAACGCAATTGGAAAATACTGTATACTTGAATAACAGGTTTGCATGATGCAAACCCTCTGATGCAAGGTTGAAACGCCTAGAACAGTCGATGGAGTATTCCATTTCCATTGACACAAGTGTCGTCTGGGGCATACACCGACAATGTTTCCATAAGATAAACAGTATCAGGAGCATATGTGCGAAGTGCATGCAAATAATGCGAACATAACTAGGCAAACCAGCCGCCATTTAATATGATTAGGAAATAGGAACATAACTAGGCAAACCAGCCGCCATTTATTCTTTACATTTTTTCTGTTGGCCCAACCACATCTTGGAGGATGGATGCCCATTCTATTAAGTTACCTGATGAGGGAAGCAACGTTGATCTCCATGGCTACGCCTTCTCCCTGAGCTTTTTGGAGATCTTGTTATATTCCTTTTTTCCTCCTTCTAGATCAGCATTGATGGTGGCCGATTCTCCTTGCAATTTGTGATATTTAAGCTTAAGGTGTACAAGTGAGGAAAAAATGTCATGTGTGATTGGGAAGGGATGTCCCAAGATACAATTTCAAACACTCATGCAACTAACAACAAGAAATTGAGAATTTACCACTCAGATGTACTTTTTGTCACCTATGAAAACCATCAGCTCCACGTATCCCCAAGGACGGATAATAGTTTCGTTGAAAGTTTGGAGATCAGAGCCTTCATATGGCAATAAACCGCTTCGGTCTAACCCCATCTTCTTGAACAATTCTGAGTACATGATGTCGCAAGAGTTGTCGCCGTCAATGAGGACCCGAGACAAGTCGAATTGCCTAACAATTGCATTGATTACCTGGGAAAATTTTCATTGGGAATGCCTTTGGCCTTCTATGAGTTCCAAAATCACAACCTAGGTCGGTCAAGGACTTTTTTTGAAGTACTCTCTTCTTTGCGGTGGACGACCTTCATTTTTGCCATCTTCCTCTTCATAGTGTCTTTAGAGGGAAGGTTCGCATGGGATGCTCCTCTAGTTATGGCGAAGATGTAGGGATGTTTGCTTTGTCTTGTCCCTTTCTCTATTTGTTTGTTCTGGCCTCCGCGCTCATTGAAGGAGATTTACCTTACTATGACTTCTCTTTATCCATCTTGCCCCTTGATATATTGAATTAGCAAACCCTCTTAATCATTCTTTTGATGGAATCCTTTAGTTGGATACAATCGTCGATGTTGTGTTTGTGGCTCTTGTGGAAGAGGCATTACTTTTTATTATCCGTCCGAGATGTCTTTTTGACGGGGTAAGGAGGGTGGACCCATCCTTTTCTAAACTAAGTGTTTGCGCAATATTGATAATTTTTTCCCATGAAAGTGTTATAGGGGTGTGCATGTTGTACTTCCCTAACATACCTTAGCCAGAGCCATCTTGACGCTGGTGGGACTCTTTCTTGGCTGTGAGACTCGATAGAGGTGGGGTTGTCAAAGTGCACAATCAGTTTCTCCTCCAAGAGCTTGTAAGGTTCAGTCATGGTCAACATTAAAAACCTTTTTGGGCCCCTTCTACCTCGACGAAGACATGTGTGAATCGGTCTATACAAGATCACAAGCTCCCTTTCTTTCTCTAGATTTTAAAGAATATTTTGATCATCTATCTTGGTTTAGTTTTGATGAAGATAGAAGCTTAACAAAGAAGAAATATCAAAGAAGAAAATTTTTGGAATCAAGAATGCATAATCTTATGGATATTATGGAAATCAAAAAGATTTGATCACGATATAAGATACAATGTGAATTCATCTATGTATAAACTTTAGATGCTTAAAATATCTCACCCAATCCCCCATAAAGTTTCCCTAAATCTCATTCATAGTTGTCATTCAAGCCACATCTTTTAAAAATGCCAAAATTCAAAATTTTTAAAAGTGTAATCAATTGCACATTTCAATCAATGGATTACATGTTATCTCTGGAAAAATTGAATTTTTTTAAAGGTGTCAATTGATTTTTTTATTAATGCAATCGATTGCATCATGGATCTGGCTAAAAAATGATTGCACCATTCAAGAATTCGATTGCACCCTGGGGAATGTTTGAAAAATCTGAAACATTGCTATTCCAAACCATTACAATCTATCACGAATTTTCTCCAAACATTGCTCATAATCTAAGAGGTATCTTATGATGTGCTTAAAATAAAACATATCAGATTTTAAAACTATATTTTTCACACAAATTTTCATAGACTTCAAATTCTTTTCAAGTTTTCTTTCTCAGATGTCATGGAAACTTTTTCTGCATAATTTTCATATATTTTATAAAAACTTTATCAAACCTTTAAGCACTTAAGTTCTATATAATTGTGAACTGTTTATTGGAAAGGGAAGATCAAATTTCTCCAAATCGTTGTTACTCAAAGTATATTTTTATCATATTGTTGTAACTTGTTCACCAAGGTGTGGTGACAAGCAGTTGTAGAAGAAAATGGTGTGCTTTCTCCAAGTGTTGTGAACAAGAAAGTGGTATGCTTTCTTGTTCATGTTATAAGACTATAAGAGAGTTTTTGGTGTAAGGTTTGTACAAAATATTTAACATAGTGAAAAATCCTTCAAGGTGTGAAATGAATAGATGTACTCTTGGTTGATAAGGGGAACTATGGTAAATATCTTGTGTATTTTACTTTCTTGCATTTATTTTGTTTTCAATTTCATTCAAAGTTCATATACTTAATTCTGGAAAAAATAAAATGGGAAGATTCGTTGCATAAAACGAAAAAAATCTATAAAATCTAATTCACCCCCTCTTAGGTTGCACTATATAGTTACATGGATGACATTGCTCAGGGCGGCTTCAGTTACAAGCTATCACTTCTAGGCAATGAAATTTGTAGAAAACTTATCACAAAATTCTACCCAATAATCAATGCTTTCATTGGGCATACCATTTAACCACAACCGGGCCAACTCGATCAAGGTTAGTGCAAACTGTTTGCGCTTGTAGGCATCATTGGTGCTGAAGTAACTAAGCCTGTCATTTACGAGCTACATACGCTCATCATGATCTCCTTTTCTGTCGTATTTTCCTAGCTTGGGCAACTTTTCCATGGACTTCAGGATTTGATCTCCAGGATTCTTACTGGTAGTGGGTACTTCGGCTGCACCTTTCTCAGGTGAGTTTCTGTTGTTGAATGATGTTAAACATGTTGTTTAACACCTCAAGTTCTAAGTGCTGAAGCCTCTCTTCAAGTGGGCGTGAGTTCTATTGTCGAACGATGTTAACATGTTGTCCAAAAGTTTGTTAGTACCTTGCACGTCGAGGTTCACTTGTAGAGCATGGAGGCTAAGCAAGGCTTCTGGTTGTATGATTGACAGAGTGACATTAGTCTCCATTGACATAATTCGAATAGATATGGCCAACTGTGGAGTTTGAACTAGATCTGGATGTGGATCTACTGTCTCGTGGAAAAGGGAGACGCGGTTGAATGTTATTTGCTAGAGCAACAATGCCGATATCGTGCACATCGGCAGATCGAGTAGTCTTGAATCCAACCATCACCCAAAATTGTGAGAACTGAGGGTCTGAAAATTTGGGGAAAAAACTAAAATTATGCTTAGTTGAATCAACATGCGATAGATCTTCACGCTTGATTGCGAATACTTTCGTTCGATTGATTAGAAGAGACTACGAACGATAGAATTGGAGAGCAAACATAAATGTATGGAAATCTTAGGAATCAGAAGTCAATTTTCACAGACGGTGCCACAGTCCCATCCTGAAACCAAAAATGAGTATAAGAACGACGGTGATGGTCGATCATAGCTTATTATGGGATGTAATGAAGGGCATGCAAGGTTAGCACTCCAACGCTCCAATGAAATTAGATTTGAAATATGTTACTTCAATTTGGCATTAGAAGTAACATATATATATATATATATATATATATATATATAGAGAGAGAGAGAGAGAGAGAGAGAGAGAGATAGATAGATAGAGGGGTAACTAACAAATATTTGTTATGTGTATAATGCGGATAGTCGTTAGATGCACTTACAGTTGAAATTCAGATTTTTTTCAATCACCAATTTTTAAAATAATTACACAAATGACCACTTTTTACTTATTTTAACACGTTGTCGCCAGGGGGTGGCGGCAACAACACACACTCAATGAGGGCGCCAGTGGCCCTGGCGACAACGTTCATTTTTTGAGCCAAGTCGCCACCCCCTGGCGACAACACCCCCTTTCCTTTTTTTTCTTCTTCAATTTTTTAATTAATTTTTTTTTCAACCACAAACTCAATCCAACCACCGACGCTTCCAAGATCCCAATGTGGTGGGCTCCTCCAAATCACCACCACTTACCCCCGACATAGGCATACATGAAGAATTCCTGCCATACAACTCATTCGACCAACAAACATCACAGTACCCCAACCAACCATTGGAATTCAACACACCACCACAACCATTGTATTTTAACCAACCCGATTCGACCACCAACTACCAAAGACCAAACTTCGAGGCCGCACTCATAAGGAGAAATTTCGTCCCACCAAGACAAAGCTTTGAAGGCGTCGCAGGCACCCGCCTTTCCTATAGCGGGAATTCTAGAGGTCAAGGACAGCTGACAGATTTTGTAGACCCGAAGTACATTGAAGGACCATCAACCCAAACACAAGAGGAACCAGATAGAGGGGGCGTCGTAGGAATAGGGAAGCACTATGTGTAACACCCTTTTTTAATACCCCAAAACATTTAACATATAATCAGAGAATACACATGCATATAATTCAAAAGGGCGTCACATCGATGTTTTTAAAAACTAAAAGCCTTTAAAAACTGACATTATTTATCTATACAACACAATACACCTGGTCATTTTAATAACACTTAATATAAAATCACAATTTAAACTGGATATGCATTCACAGCGGAAAATATGATACTCATGTGATTCATAATGATTCATGTCCCATACCATGATCATACATCAACTAATGGTCTCAATTCAACATAAGTCATAATCAAAATGTTTGGCTTATAAGCCTCTCAAAATGACAAGTAACCAACAAATAAGTTCACAAGTCATAGCATAATACATGAGCAAATATAACATGAGTTCAATACACCTAGTCTACCCAGTGTTACATGACCAGAGCATCGACTCACTACCTAGTCTCCAATAACCAAGGAAGAACCTCCGACTAAGTCTCGCACGAGCTACTAAATTCCAGAACCTACATGTCGCCAAACGAGGGCAACATTAAAACAGAAGGGTGAGAATACAAACCATTATGAAGAAAGTATAATGGAATACAATGGTTAAATTAATAATTACAGAAGTTGATTACGTTAAACATAGCCATGTAAATAATGATAAAACAATATATATTTCACATGTTAACAATAATCAACAAGTACAAGGAGGATAACAATCCAATACCAATTACATAGTCGCGTATTTAACCAAACATGTAGTCAAACATCACTTACTCCAATTATCAATCTCATACACATGTCACAACGTTATTAATGCACATAATCAACTTTCACATAACTCCAATGTGACTCAATGCAAGATATGTGACGCTATGCATGTGGTACCGAAATGTGAACCCATTGTTTCACCGTTTTCCGATTCAATATCTAGAATCCAAGTCACGCTTCCGATCCGGACAAGACCAAAGCCCACCAAAACGTAAACATATAGTTTACCGCTTCCGATTCAATTTAGAATCTAAGCCTCGCTTTTGTTTCAAAGCAAACCACCTTTGTTTCAAGGCACACCATGATATGAATGTATGTACAATGTTAACAAACATATGCAATTAAGATCATCTCTACCATCTTAATATTTAGCATATCACAATAATCCACTCTATGAATTATCCACAATATTGTACACAACATTCTCATCACATAAGCATTATTCACATATAATAATCAACACACAATTCCAATCCACCATTTCAATTAACACTAGTAATTAATATTATCACATGCTAACTCACAATTTATCAATTATATAAGATTTACTCTTTTCATAATAAACTAAGAAGCCATTAGGATTATACCATCTAACTACTCATAGAAGTTTCAACCTTAGAATAATCATAGAAACATATCCATTTACTAATTAGTATATATGTTCATCACCTTTTTCCATTAATGAGTGTGATGGTATTCACGTTTTTTTTTTAATTGAACAACAGCTAGTACAGTAGCATTTTCTATCATCAAAATGTATTGGTGTTCACGTTTTTGTTTGGCCAGTAGTACATCACCGTGGCGTTTTCATTCAATAGAAAGTGTTGGTTCAAGTTACCATTTGACCAAGTGCTAGTCACTGTAGCTAAATAATAACAGACTATGCATAGAATCTACCACTTGACCAAGGCTAGTAGCTGAAACACCTTCTATCACTAAGTGTATGGTGCTTCACGTTTTTTACTTGCGCAAATAGCTAATAGCAGTAGCATGTTCTATTAAATAAGTACATTGGTAATTCACGGTTTCATTTTGGCCAATAGTAAATCAACAACAGCATTTTTTAGTAAATAAGTATAATATGGTGATGTGGTCCTCATTTATCCACCTAATAGCCAACCAACAGTAGCCAAGTGAATGATTAAGGAACATAAAAGGGAACAGGGCATGTATCGAAAATCTATATATAATATGTTTATCAAGCAATACACACATGGCTTCTATATCAATTGATTGAAAAGGATAAGCTAATTTATATGCCGCTGAGACCCTAAGGTAGAAACAGGACACGTTTCTGCATCAACACGGCAAACAGTGCCGTCTATCAGGAAGCATTGTTCTTTCATTTTCCACTCATTGCTAGCACTTACCCACCGCAAGAGTTTGTATTTCACACAAAAGGAATTAATTTCCAGCATTAACTAATTAAGTTATCACCATAGTATTTTCATGAATTAAAATCAATAAATCTTAACATGTCAATCTACCCATTAATCCCAATATACTAACCCATAATGATTAGGTATTCTCCCCCTTACCTCTTGATTTCTCCTCCAAAACCCTAGCTTTCCTCTTCTTGTTCCTCTCCCCCACTTCTATTCTTTAAACCAGAAAAATGAAAATGATACCCTTCTCTCCATTTCCTTTCTTACTATCTTTATATATTGGGCTTAAATGAATAACACCTCCTAATTGCTTATAACTCCAACAAATAGGCCCAATTAATACTAACTCTCTAATAACTTAATTAACTCAATTAAACACAATTGCACATAAGTTTAATTAATTAAATTAATAATTATATCTCATAACGGTTAAATAATTAATTAACACACCAAAGAGTATAAAATATTATAATAAAATAAATACTATAAAAAACGGGATGTTACACTACCAACCCGTGAGCCGTCTAAACGAGTTATTAGACCTCCTGCGTAGGGGTGGCAAAACGGGCCGCCCGCCCCACCCCGCCTAATGCCCGCCAAAAACTGAGTGGGGCGGGCAAGCCCGCCAAGTAAAATAGGCATAAAAATCATGCCCGCCCCGCCAAGGTGGCGGGTTGGCGGGGAGCGGGGTTGTCGGGCAGCGGGCTTGCCCGTCTATTTTTTATTTATTTATTTAATAGATTAATAGTCTTTTTTTTACCTTTCAATTACATTTTTACTTATTTTTTAGAACAATTTTTTATAAAGCATCTTTTAAATAAATTTTACCTAAAAAAATATTGCATATATTTACAAATAAATGTATAAAATAAAACCATCAAGAATTTGAATTACTAGATTAACTAAAAAATTGTGAACTTAAGGCGAGACGAGCTTAACAAATAGGTGAGGCGGCCGGCGGGCTTTGGCGGGGCGAGCTTAGGCGGGTGGCGAGTTTTTTTGGGGCGGACTTTGGTGGGCGGAGTGCCCAAAATCCCAATTCAAGCCGCCATTTTATGGCGGATTCGTGGGCCAACCCGACGGGCCACCGCCCGTTTTGCCACCCCTACTCCTGCGTGTGGATCGTACCAGGGTCACCCGTAATAGGTCATCCAAAATTTTATTGTTATGATTAATGTAATTGTACTTTTTTATTTTAATATAAATTACTTGTTTCTTTTATTTATATTATTTTTCTACCTAACAAATTCAAGTCACTAAATATAATGCACACAATAGTAAAAAAATAATAGGTTAAAAAATTTAATTAAAAACAAATTGAAAAAAAAAAAAGGAAAGGGGGTGTTATCGCCAGGGGGTGGCGACTTGGCCCAAAAAATGAATGTTGTCGCTAGGCCCACTGGCGAATACAGTTAGCAAGTGTTGTTGTCGCCACCCCCCTGACAACAACGTGTTAAAATCGGTAAAAATTGGTCATTTGCGTAATTAATTTGAAAACTTAGTTATTTTTTATATATTTTTAAAAAAAATGGTTATTGAAAAAATAATTCTGAAACTCATTATGATCATTAGGATGGTATCCTAGTAGTCGGGAGGGGTTGATGTGGTCGACCTAGAATAGGTTGTCGTGGTATGTTTAGGAACAATCATGAAGAGTTTATCTCCGCCTTTTTTGAAAATCTCAAAAGTACTTATTCCATTCAAGTTAAGTTCAAAGTAGTGATAGGAGCTGTCATAATTGTATTTAAGAAGCATTTATCTAAACTTTGGATTGAAGCAGACCCTCTCACGATTATCCAAGCTTTATCTAACATCTCATTAGTTCCTTGGAAAATAAGAAAGCATTGGGATAAATGTTTGAAACTCATTGAAAATATGCGGATATTTTTGTTAATATAGGTCTCACAACTAATTCTCAGTAGTATTTTGATTTCACCCTCTTGAAAATTAGAAATGACTTTATAAAAAATAGATTTGAGATTACTCTAAACCCCCACTTGAAAATACTTACAACTAATAAAAAAATATAAATAATTTTAATTATCATTTAAGGAATTCGAATTTTAATATCCAGACCAAACCCTATAGAATCTTGATTTCGAATTCCGAACTATATATTCATGCTGACGAAAATAAACCAAATTTTTTATATGATGATCAATGATATAAATGTACATTACCTATAATTCTAGATGATTTTGCGTCTTTTGATGTCAAAATACAATAGAATTGTTGTTTGCAAATAAAAGTATTAATTAAAAACGCATGGAAATTTTGGAAGGGTTTAAGATTTTTTGTGTTATGATCATAAAGAGTATTACCATACAAAGTAGTACAAAATTCATATTTGTGCATGATTTTTTCATATTCCAAAATTTAAAAGATTTTAAAATCTAAACTTTTTTTACATGGATAAAGTGTGTTTATATGGTATAAAATATAACAAATTAAATCCATTTTATTTTGTGCAATGTCTAAGCAATTGATGGATATAGAAAATGTTACAACAACATTCACTTGGTCTCTTAAATTTAAGATACTAAATAATTAAAAATAGAGATAAATATACTTTACCTCCTGCTATATAGGCAAAATTCGGTTTACTCCCCTTTAATTTTTTGTTTTGTTTAAATTACCCTTTTAAAATATAAATTTTTTATGTTTTTGTCTCATATTACCCCTTGTAAAATGTTTTTTTTATTTACTCTCCTAATTTTTCTCTGGTTTTTACATGCTTAGGAGTACCCTAAAATTACAGGAGGTAATTCAAAAGAAAAAAAACTAATGAGAAATAACCCGAATTTCGCCTATAAAACAGAAGTAACGTATATTTATCCCTTAAAAATATTAATCAATTAAGTGATGAGTAGTAATATGCAACGTGAAAACACTCCTAGAACATTTGAAATTGTTGTGCTAATCATAGAAAAACAATTAATTTGATTGGTAATTTTAAGATTTAATAATTTCTAACTCTATGATGTCATTCTATTTAATTATATTAACAAAACATTATATAAATATTGTAGTTTGTGAAACGTTTGTATACAATCCGCAGTAGCACACTTGGTTAAATTCTGCAGTTGAATTTCTGGGTTCGATTCCCGGCTGAGGAAAATGATTTTGCCTAATTTTTATTTTATTTAATTAATTTGTATTCATTCAAAGTAATAACGGAAAAAGCTATAATTAACTTTACATACTATTGTTTATTCAAATTTGTCACAAACGAAATAACACTTTCAATATTTAAATTTTAAACTTTTTTATCAAACAAAAGAATCATAAGCTACTATACAAGGTTTCCTACATATCATCATAAAAAAGTCATGATTAAATTTTGTCGTAAGTGACAATTATTAAAAAAAAATGATGAAATTCAATCTACATATAAAAACAAATAGAAATGAAAGTGATTTATCAATTTAAAATAACTTCTTATATAAGCAGGAAGCATAACCCCTGAAATTTAATGTGTTTAGTTCAATTTAGATTGTATTTAGTGGTTTTAACTCCTAGTTATAATATTTATATCTTTAAATAAATAATTAAAACGGTTTTAATTCATTTTTTATGAATTCTTTTTCTTAGTCATCTCTCTTAACTTTTCTTTGTAAGTCTAGCTCCGTTAAAATTCAAAGAGAAATTTTAGTGATCCATGATTAATAATTTATCTTTTAATATTTTTTAGAAGAAATACAAAATATTTTGATAGTTAATGCATCATCCAATTATGAAATATTAATTGAGAGATATTTATTGAAATCATGATTCTAACAGGTAATTGACTATTGATTTAGATATGTTTTAAAATATCACTTTAATTAAGAAATTAGTTTATGTTAATCTTACAGTATAATTTATGGATAGTTACGATGTTGATCATGAATTTGCGAAAGAATATCATGTTATTCAAATGTTAGTCATTCAATCTTTTCATAAAATACGCATTTCAAAACTTCTGAACCATGTGAATGGATTTTGTTTGAGGACAAACAAAAAGATATGTTAGAGAGAGTTGATATGTGTCAAAATTATGCAATATACATAGATATTTATTAACTTATTTCGCAAGCAATCAATACAAAACCCCCCATTTATATATGTAAAGTGTTAATCACAATAATAGAATCATGATTAAGCTACAATTTCATCCATTTCTTTTATCTTCCTTCTCCTTTGAATTAAAAAAAAACATACACGAGTGTTTTTCACACTGAGATATAAACGAGGGGACTATTACTTTTATTTATATTTTTTATATTTCCGCAATCATCTTTTTATTTACTCAAACCTATTTTTTTCCACAATTTTCAACCATTGACACGAGAATTTTAGTACAATTCTAAATAAAAATAATTTAGACACACGAAAAACTATTTAATATAAAAAAAATATTTGTTATTTAAGTATATTATTTAAAGTTCAAATAAGTGTTAGCGCTTGACACAGTAAAAAATTTGCATGTTATATTTATTTCGGATCAGGATCCTCTCCTGTTAGTTCTCTCCAGTTCTCCCTGCTACACTCATCACAACCATTCATCCACATGTTGCTTCACTTTTCAAAAACTTTATTTTTTGGTTATTTGTTTTTGATAAACTCTTAGCCATTGGATAAACATAGGAGAAGAAGCTAGACATAAAAAGCAGGAGGTAATCCATTTCCATTTAGTTCACATACAAATACAATTGTAAGAGTTTTATAATTATATCACTATTTCAAATGTAAAGTCTTATGTTTTGATTGATTTGAAGTTTTAGTTCATAGGTAAGAGTTTACACCTCAATTTTAAGATTAAAAAATTGAATCTTTTTAGAAAGAAAATTTTAAAGTAGTCATTAATGTCACTTAAATTAATTGAAGGAGATTTACCTTAATATGACTTCTCTTTATCCATCGTGCCCCTTGATATATTGAGTTAGCAAATCCTCATAATCATTCCTTTGATGGAATCCTTTAGTTGGATACAATCATCGATGTTGTGTTTGTAGCTCCTGTGGAAGAGGCATTACTTTTTATTATCCGTCATAGATGTCTTTTTGACGGGGTAAGGAGGGTGGACCCATCCTTTTCTAAACTAAGTGTTTGCGCAATATTGATATTTTTTTCCCATGAAAGTGTCATAGGGGTGTGCATGTTGTACTTCCCTAACATACCTTAGTCAGAGCCATCTTGACGCTGGTGGGACTCTTTCTTGGCCGTGAGACTCGATAGAGGTGGGGTTGTCAAAGTGCACAATCAGTTTCTCCTCCAAGAGCATGTAAGGTTCAGTCATGGTCAACATCTCCGGGACAAATTTTACTTTCTTCTTCCTTACATTTTTCTAAATGGGTGTTCTCTTAAAAGGTCATTCTCAAAGATCTAACATTAAAAACCTTTTTGGGCCCCTTCTACCTCGACGAAGACATGTGTGAATCGGTCTATACAAGATCACAAGCTCCCTTTCTTTCTCTAGATTTTAAAGAATATTTTCATCATCTATCTTGGTTTAGTTTTGATGAAGATAGAAGCTTAACAAAGAAGAATTATCAAAGAAGAAAATTTTTGGAATCAAGAATGCATAAGCTTATGGATATTATGGAAATCAAAAAGATTTGATCACGAGATAAGATACAATGTGAATTCATCTATGTATAAACTTTAGATGCTTAAAATATATCACCCAATCCCCCATAAAGTTTCCCTAAATCTCATTCATAATTGTCATTCTAGCCACATCTTTTAAAAATGCCAAAATTCAAAATTTTTAAGAGTGTAATCAATTGCACATTTCAATCAATGGATTACATGTTATCTCTGGAAAAATTGAATTTTTTTAAAGGTGTCAATTGATTTTTTTATTAATGCAATCGATTGCATCATGGATCTGGCTAAAAAATCTTAATCTTACAAAGATAACAATTGATTGCACCATTCAAGAATTCGATTGCACCCTGGGGAATGTTTGAAAAATCTGAAACATTGCTATTCCAAACCATTGCAATCTATCACGAATTTTCTCCAAACATTGCTCATAATCTAAGAGGTATCTTATGATGTACTTAAAATAAAACATATTAGATTTTAAAACTATCTTTTTCACACAAATTTTCATAGACTTCAAATTCTTTTCAAGTTTTCTTTCTCAGATGTCATGGAAACTTTTTCTGCATAATTTTCATATATTTTATAAAAACTTTATCAAACCTTTAAGCACTTAAGTTCTATATAATTGTGAACTGTTTATTGGAAAGGGGAGATCAAATTTCTCCAAATCGTTGTTACTCAAAGTATATTTTTATCATATTGTTGTAACTTGTTCACCAAGGTATGGTGACAAGCAGTTGTAGAAGAAAATGGTGTGCTTTCTCCAAGTGTTGTGAACAAGAAAGTGGTGTGCTTTCTTGTTCATGTTATAAGACTATAAGAGAGTTTTTGGTGTGAGGCTTGTACAAAATATTTAACATAGTGAAAAATCCTTCAAGGTGTGAAATGAATAGATGTACTCTTGGTTGATAAGGGGAACTAGGGTAAATCTCTTGTGTATTTTACTTTCTTGCATTTATTTTGTTTTCAATTTCATTCAAAGTTCATATACTTAATTCTGGAAAAAATAAAATGGGAAGATTCGTTGCATAAAACGAAAAAAATCTAGAAAATCTAATTCACCCCCTCTTAGGTTGCACTATATAGTTACATGGATGATACTGCTCAGGGCGGCTTCGGTTACAAGCTGTCACTTCAAGGTTAACGCAAACTGCTTGCGCTTGAAGGCATCATTGGTGCTGAAGTAACTAAGCCTGTCATTTACGAGCTACATATGCTCATCATGATCTCCTTTTCTGTCGTATTTTCCTAGCTTGGGCGACTTTTCCATGGACTTCAGGATTTGATCTCCAGGATTCTTACTAGTAGTGGGTACTTCGGCTGCACCTTTCTCATGTGAGTTTCTGTTGTTGAATGATGTTAAACATGTTGTTTAACACCTCGAGTTCTAAATGCTGAAGCCTCTCTTCAAGTGGGCGTGAGTTCTATTGTCGAACGATGTTAACATGTTATTCAAAAGTTGGTTAGTACCTTGCACATTGAGGTTCACTTGTAGAGCATGGAGGCTAAGCAAGGCTTCTGGTTGTATGATTGACAGAGTGACATTAGTCTCCATTGACATAATTCGAATAGATATGGCCAACTGTGGAGTTTGAACTAGATCTGGATGTGGATCTAGTGTCTCGTGGAAAAGGGAGACGCGGTTGAATGTTATTTGCTAGAGCAACAATGTTGATATCGTGCACATCGGCAGATCGAGTAGTCTTGAATCCAACCATCACCCAAAATTGTGAGAACTGAGGGTCTGAAAATTTGGGGAAAAAAACTAAAATTATGCTTAGTTGAATCAACATGAGATAGATCTTCACGCTTGATTGCGAATACTTTCGTTCGATTGATTAGAAGAGACTACGAACGATAGAATTAGAGAGCAAACATAAATGTATGGAAATCTTAGGAATCAGAAGTCAATTTTCACAGACGGTGCCACAGTCCCATCCTGAAACCAAAAATGAGTATAAGAACGACGGTGATGGTCGATCATAGCTTATTATGCGATGTAATGAAGGGCATGCAGGGTTAGCATTCCAACGCTCCAATGAAATTAGATTTGAAATATGTTACTTCAATTTGGCATTAGAAGTACATATATATATATATATATATATATATATATAGAGAGAGAGAGAGAGAGAGAGAGAGAGAGAGAGAGAGAGAGAGAGAGAGAGAGAGAAAGATAGATAGATAGATAGAGGGGTAACTAACAAATATTTGTTAGGTGTATAATGCGGATAGTCGTTAGATGCACTTACTGTTGAAATTCAGATTTTTTTTTCAATCACCAATTTTTAAAGTAATTACACAAATGACCACTTTTTACTTACTTTAACACGTTGTCGCCAGGGGGTGGCGGCAACAACACACACTCAATGAGGGCGCCAGTGGCCCTGGCGACAACGTTCATTTTTTGAGCCAATTCGCCACCCCCTGGCGACAACACCCCCTTTCCTTTTTTTTCTTCTTCAATTTTTTAATTAATTTTTTTTTTCAACCACAAACTCAATCCAACCACCGACGCTTCCAAGATCCCAATGTGGCGGGCTCCTCCAAATCACCACCACTTACCCCCGACATAGGCATACACGAAGAATTCCTGCCATACAACTCATTCGACCAACAAACATCATAGTATCCCAACCAACCATTGGACTTCAACACACCACCACAACCATTGTATTTTAACCAACCCGATTCGACCACCAACTACCAAAGACCAAACTTCGAGGCCGCACTCATAAGGAGAAATTTCGTCCCACCAAGATAAAGCTTTGAAGGCGTCGTGGGCACCCGCCTTTCCTATAGCAGGAATTCTAGAGGTCAAGGACAGCTAACAGATTTTGTAGACCCGAAGTACATTGAAGGACCATCAACCCAAACACAAGAGGAACCAGATAGAGGGGAGCGTCGTAGGAATAGGGAAGCACTACCAACTCGTGAGCCGTCTAAACGAGTTATTAGGGCGTCGCGGGCACCCGCCTTTCCTATAGCGGGAATTCTAGATGTCAAGGACAACTGACAGATTTTGTAGACCCGAAGTACATTGAAGGACCATCAACCCAAACACAAGAGGAACCAGATAGAGGGGGCGTCGTAGGAATAGGGAAGAACTACCTGTAACACTCTTTTTTAATACCCCAAAACATTTAACATATAATCAGAGAATACACATGCATATAATTCAAAAGGGCGTCACATCGATGTTTTTAAAAACTAAAAGCCTTTAAAAACTGACATCATTTATCTATACAACACAATACACCTGGTCATTTTAATAACACTTAATATAAAATCACAATTTAACTTGGATATGCATTCACAGCGGAAAATATGATACTCATGTGATTCATAATGATTCATGTCCCATACCATGATCATACATCGACTAATGGTCTCAATTCAACATAAGTCATAATCAAAATGTTTGGCTTATAAGCCTCTCAAAATGACAAGTAACCAACAAATAAGTTCACAAGTCATAGCATAATACATGAGCAAATATAACATGAGTTCAATACACCTAGTCTACCCAGTGTTACATGACTTGAGCATCGAATCACTACCTAGTCTCCAATAACCAAGGAAGAACCTCCGACTAAATCTCGCACGAGCTACTAAACTCCAGAACCTGCATGTCGCCAAACGAGGGCAACATTAAAACAGAAGGGTGAGAATACGAACCATTATGAAGAAAGTATAATGGAATACAATGGTTAAATTAATAATTACAGAAGTTGATTACGTTAAACATAGCCATGTAAATAATGATAAAACAATATATATTTCACATGTTAACAATAATCAACAAGTACAAGGAAGATAACAATCCAATACCAATATTATATTCTCAATTATGCACACCCTACAATGATCACATAGTCGCGTATTTAACCAAACATGTACTCAAACATCACTTACTCCAATTATCAATCTCGTACACATGTCACAACGCTATTAATGCACATAATCAACTTTCACATAACTCTAATGTGACTCAATGCAAGATATGTGACTCTATGCATGTGGTACCGAAATGTGAACCCAATGTTTCACCGCTTTCCGATTCAATATCTAGAATCCAAGCCACGCTTCCGATCCGGACAAGACCAAAGCCCACCAAAACGTAAACATATAGTTTACCGCTTCCGATTCAATTTAGAATCTAAGCCTCGCTTTTGTTTCAAAGCAAACCACCTTTGTTTCAAGGCACACCATGATATGAATGTATGTACAATGTTAACAAACATATGCAATTAAGATCATCTCTACCATCTTAATATTCAACATATCACAATAATCCACTCTATGAATTATCCACAATATTGTACACAACATTCTCATCACATAAGCATTATTCACATATAATAATCAACACACAATTCCAATCCACCATTTCAATTAACACTAGTAATTAATATTATCACATGCTAACTCACAATTTATCAATTATATAAGATTTACTCTTTTCATAATAAACTAAGAAGCCATTAGGATTATACCATCTAACTACTCATAGAAGTTTCAACCTTAGAATAATCATAGAAACATATCCATTTACTAATTAGTATATATGTTCATCACCTTTTTCCATTAATGAGTGTGATGGTATTTGTTATACCCCAAAATTTGCCCGCATCTTTTTTCAAAAGAGAAGGCAACGGACTTCTGTCTAAAAATTTGGAATTTCATATAATCTTGGATTTTATTTCATAAATATCCTGATTTTATGAATACTCAGTTTTTAGAATATTTTTATACGGTATTTTGGTTCGCTGTTGAATTTATTCTTACACAAACGCCAATTACTGTTTATCACTTCACACACGCTGTTTATTTGAGATTTATTTGCAGATAAATAGTACTGACGCAATTGGTACAGAATTAAATTTTGCAGACGCAGAGTCCGGGGATTCAGACTGTACTGGTAACAATTAAATTATTATTGGTTTTTTGTTTCCCACTAATTTTTTGTACTATATTATTTTCAAATCTCTTCCTTTCTTTTCAAATCTCTTTCTTTCAAATCAAATCCTAACTTTATTCCATACACTTTCTTTCAAATCCTACTACCACTCAAACTTTCCTTTTTTTATACGGTATCACTTCATTCCCCAACGTCTCCATCCTTCTTTTCACTCTATATATACCCCTCATTTTTTCCATAAATTCTCACATCAAATTTCATTCACCTCCCAAATTTCTATCATACTATCTCATAATTATTTTCTCTTCTTCCCCGACAAAAAAATGGCAAAGTGGGTGGATACGTTTTTTCTTATGGTCATCACTGTTTTTACGGTGATCATGTCTTTTTTCTGTCTGCATAGTCCTGAAAAATGCGGACCTGGGATGCTGGCACTCCCGTACATCTATTTATTGTTGTTTATAGCATGGGTTTTTAATCGTCATACTTAAAGTTTGTCGTATCTTTCGCTTTCACATAATGTACCGTTCATTATATTTGTCGTACTGTTCGCTATATTTTTATGTAATATTTGTACTGTCAGTATTAAATATTATACTATCTGTTATACCGTTGTTTAATTATCGAGATAATATTATGTGTGTTTATTGCTAGTTAAATATTTATTTCTGTGCATTAAATCCTTTTCAATTTTATTATCGGTAATTTCGTTCGCGTACGGTATATTTTAATTATTTATTATGTTTGTGTTTTTCTAACAAATCATGTAAATAATTTTTCACCATTAACACAACAAAAACAAAAAGAGAAAAATTAACTTTAACTGTTAAGTTTTCACTTTAACTGTTACGTTAATACCCAGACAGCCAGTTAATAGTCAAACCCGCTGACAGCACGATTCTCCTTGTTTGTATTATCATTCAAATCAATCTTTCACATTTCAAAATTCCAATATTTTTGTTCTAGAAGTCTTCTGATAATCACATGATTAGCAGACTCAACACTGCACAAAAATCAGGTACGCTTAATTGTCTCCTACACAAACAGTCCCTAACTAGGGTTTTTGTTTTTTTTTTCAGGAGAACAATTTTTTTGAGACCTCAAATGGATTTCATGGATCTCCATATGTCTTAAAGTACCACCAGACAAATTTTCAAACTTCGATTCGCTCGGACGCACAGTCAGCAGCTCAAACAGTCAACAGACGACCAGTTTGACCGAAAAGTCAACAGACAGTCAAAAATGACATTTTTTGTCAACATCCATATTTTGTCAAAAGATTCATCATTTGATCAATGGTTGATCATAATTCATCAAGAAAAGTTCAGAAATCAACAAAACCCTAAGTTTCAAAATTAGGGTTTTCTCCTAAAAAGTCAACTAAACTTTGACCGGCCATAACTCTTTCCTCGTTCATCCAAAAAATCCCAACCAAAGCTTATTTTGAAGTAAATTCTATTATCTTTCAAATGAAATTGGTCCCATGGTCATTTGATTTACCATTTGGAAAATATGAGCTCAGACATTATAGGTCATTTTCAAAGTCAACAAAAAGTGGTTTTTTGTCAAAGCCCATAACATCAAGATAACTTCTCCAAATGCAAAAAAGCTTCCAAAGTAGCTTGTAGAGGACATCTTGAGGTTTCTAAAAAGTACAAGAACTCCTTCATATGATCAAAATTGAGTGATTTAAGCCTTGTTGAAGTTGGCTATTTTTTGGGAAAATGCATGAAACTAGCATTGATCAAAATTGTTTTTTTTTCAAAAGAGGCCAAGCATTCATGATCCAAACATGTTTCTAATTATGTTAAAGGGCTCCCACGACCAACATTAGGCCCATGACATTTTTATTTCTTTTTTAATTTAATTTTATTTCAATTAAAGTTAAATTAAAAAAGAAATGGTTCAAGATAATGATTCAAGGCTTTTGTCCTTAGCTTGAGTCACCAAGTTTGATCCAAGTTCTGCAACATAGAGGTACAGAAGACCTATGGAAAGAGGGGTGAAGAAAATTGAAGCCATGGCCAAGAAATTCAAAGCTTTTATTATTAAAAAAATCAAAAGTTCAAAGACACTCAAGAGCTTGGTAGCTTAAGATTTCAGCACTCATGTTGCTTATAAATGACATAAATACTTCAGCAACAAAGACACACACGAAAATCCACCAAAGAATAGCCAAGAAACTCACAAAACTTTCAAAAACATATCAAAACTTTGTAATTTTCGTTTTCTAGTTTCCAACCATTATCAATACAAACTAATTGTCCAAATCATCTTCTAAGACATAAATTAGTAAGTTTGGATCATTACTCATGGCTATATGCTCATAGAACTCATGTTTCAAAAGTAACATATTCATGCATATTTTCAACTTTTAATATCTCCATTATAAGCATGTTTAAATGAAAGCTAATGCCTTTGTTATCTTTCTGAGATCATATGGAGTAGGTTTAACGCATCACATGTGAGCTTAAAGCCTTGAACTATGGTGTGCCATGTTTGAAGCTCAAAGCTTCAATATTTTCGTTTTCATATTTAACATGCTCAAATGAAGAAACTAACCCCATATTCATGTTCAGGAGGAAATTTTAAGTGGATCTGGGCTGGTTGTTTTTTTGTTGGTTCCATTTTTGCAGGTTATGAGCACATGTAAGTTATGGCGTTTCTGCGAAGCAAAAAACGACGGTTTAAACCGCCATAATTCACGCAGAGAAAAAGCTGAAGGAGACGGAGGTTGAAGACGACCACGCGTCCAAGCGTGGTTCGCCAGTCAATATTGACTCCTCTCTCCGCTCGTGTGGCATCTTCTTGTTGGCCAGTCAACTTTTCAACTCTTCCTCCCTCAATTTCCATTGGTCCACGCAGGATGTGGTGGGCCCAGTCTAACTTTGGTCACCCCCACTAATTCAATGCTTTATTTTTTCCCAAGACTACCATGTGCCTCAAACCACAGCCCTTGGATTGTCACTGTATCATCATCACACGCTCATAAACACATGAACACCATACTCCCTCATAGATCAAACACACAGGATCACAGATTTAAATATATTTTCTATTTTATTTAATTTTCTTTGTAAAATTATTTTAAAATAGTTTAAAAAATCAAAAAAATATGCAAAAAATATTTTACGTTGATAAAATATTGTTTTAATTTTTGACACAAAAATATTTTATTTTTCTTAATAATTGAAATATTTTGTTTAATTAATTAGATAATATTTATATATTTATCTTTTAATTATTTCTAACCTATAAAAAAAATCATAAAAAAATATTTTCTTTTTATTAAATTAAGTTTATATATTATAAACTAATTTTGTGCATAATTAGAATATTTTTTCCTTTAAGTTTAATTTATGTGTATAATTATTGGTATAATTATATGTTAATTAACTTAATAATTTCAAAATCATTTCAAAAATCACAAAAAAAATTAATTTTATTCTAAAATTAATTAACAAACAACTTGGACATATGTTAGACTTAATTTTTTTTTAGGTTCAAATTTTATTTCTAATTTTTTATCTTTTAATTAAATTAATTATACCTTAATCTTAATTAAAATCAACCATCCAAAAATCCAAAAATATTTTCCCTTTATCTTATTGCAATTTAAATTCATAGATAAGTGTATAGGTTGTCAAATTCATGTAAATAACGTAGTTTATATTTCTCGCACAATCGATGTAATAGCGTAGATTTACTTTCTGCATTTTACATTCCCGCACTTTAAATTTCTGTACATATAAAACTGCGTGTATGGCAAGAATAATAACTGAAGCGCTAGATCACTAATTTCAAAGACAAAAATATCTGAAACCAAACACAATCACACTTGCACCTCTTAGGGTAATCCCTCTGTTACTCTTTTCAAAATCAATTCTACTGTTCAAATGCAAAAGTTCAAATTATTTCTTTTTGTATCCAGTCAAAGAAAACTTTCTAAAAGAAATGGGAAAGAACCTTATGAACTTAAGGTATACCTCCTAATTGCTTGCTCAATCAAAAACAACAAAAGCTTTTCCACATCACTATTTTTCAAAACAAACTTTCAAAAGACTACACTTTGTATATATCCAAACAAGGATCATTACGAAGTTAAAAATCTTTTTCAAACCATCAAAATATCTTTCGAAAGATAAACACTTTGTATACATCCGCACAAGGATCATTACAAAGTTAACTCTCTACAAAATATTTAAAACCACATACAAGCATTTCAAAGCAAGACAAACGATTCAAACAAGTGAGCTAAGAAATTAAGAGCCCATGGATAACCATGGATACAAAGGGTGCTAACACCTTCCCTTTGTATAACCTACCCCCGAACCCAAAATCTCTTTAAGGTCTTTTTCTGTTTCTTTTATAAACCTTTCCTTAATTGGATAAAATAAAAGTCGGTGGCGACTCTCTGATTTTCACAATTCAAAAAATAAAAAGAAGAGTCAGTTCGCATCCTACAAAAAACCGAGGACGACAGTATTCACGTTTTTTTTAATTGAACAACAGCTAGTACAGTAGCATTTTCTATCATCAAAATGTATTGGTGTTCACGTTTTTGTTTGGCCAGTAGTACATCACTGTGGCGTTTTCATTCAATAGAAAGTGTTGGTTCAAGTTACCATTTGACCAAGTGCTAGTCACTGTAGCTAAATAATAACAGACTATGCATAGAATCTACCACTTGACCAAGGCTAGTAGCTGAAACACCTTCTATCACTAAGTGTATGGTGCTTCACGTTTTTTACTTGCGCAAATAGCTAGTAGCAGTAGCATGTTCTATTAAATGAGTACATTGGTAATTCACGGTTTCATTTTGGCCAATAGTAAATCAACAGCAGCATTTTTTATTAAATAAGTATAATATGGTGATGTGGTCCTCGTTTATCCACCTAGTAGCCAACCAACAGTAGCCAAGTGAATGATTAAGGAACATAAAAGGGAATAGGGCATGTATCGAAAATCTATATATAATATGTTTATCAAGTAATACACACATGGCTTCTATATCAATTGATTGAAAAGGATAAGCTAATTTATATGCCGCTGAGACCCTAAGGTAGAAACATGACACGTTTCTGCATCAACACGACAAACAGTGCCGTCTATCAGGAAGCATTGTTCTTTCATTTTCCACTCATTGCTAGCACTTACCCACTGCAAGAGTTTGTATTTCACACAAAAGGAATTAATTTCCAGCATTAACTAATTAAGTCATCACCATAGTATTTTCATGAATTAAAATCAATAAATCTTAACATGTCAATCTACCCATTAATCCCAATATACTAACCCATAATGATTAGGTATTCTCCCCCTTACCTCTTGATTTCTCCTCCAAAATCCTAGATTTCCTCTTCTTGTTCCTCTCCTCCACTTCTATTCTTTAAACCAGAAAAATGAAAATGATACCCTTCTCTCCATTTCCTTTCTTACTATCTTTATATATTGGGCTTAAATGAATAACACCTCCTAATTGCTTATAACTCCAACAAATAGGCCCAATTAATACTAACTCTCTAATAACTTAATTAACTCAATTAAACACAATTGCACATAAGTTTAATTAATTAAATTAATAATTATATCTCATAACGGTTAAATAATTAATTAACACACCAAAGAGTATAAAATATTATAATAAAATAAATACTATAAAAAACGGGCTGTTACACTACCAACCCGTGAGCCGTCTAAGCGAGTTATTAGACCTCCTGCGTAGGGGTGGCAAAATGGGCCGCCCGCCCCACCCCGCCTAATGCCCGCCAAAAATTGAGTGAGGCGGGCAAGCCTGCCAAGTAAAATGGGCATAAAAATCATGCCCGCCCCGCCAAGGTGGCGGGTTGGCGGGGAGCGGGGTTGTCGGGCAGCGGTCTTGCCCATCTATTTTTTATTTATTTATTTAATAGATTAATAGTCTTTTTTTTACCTTTCAATTACATTTTTACTTATTTTTTAGAACAACTTTTTATAAAGCATCTTTTAAATAAATTTTACCTAAAAAAATATTGCATATATTTACAAATAAATGTATAAAATAAAACCATCAAGAATTTGAATTACTAGATTAACTAAAAAATTGTGAACTTAAGGCGAGACGAGCTTAACAAATAGGTGAGGCGGCCGGCGGGCTTTGGCGGGGCGAGCTTAGGCGGGTGGCGAGTTTTTTCGGGGCGGGCTTTGGTGGGCGGAGTGCCCAAAATCCCAATCCAAGCCGCCATTTTATGGCGGGTTCGTGGGCCAACCCGACGGGCCACCGTCCGTTTTGCCACCCCTACTCCTGCGTGCGGATCATACCAGGGTCACCCGTAATAGGTCATCCAAAATTTTATTGTTATGATTAATGTAATTGTACTTTTTTATTTTAATATAAATTACTTGTTTCTTTTATTTATATTATTTTTCTACCTAACAAATTCAAGTCACTAAATATAATGCACAAAATAGTAAAAAATAATAGGTTAAAAAATTTAATTAAAAACAAATTGAAAAAAAAAAAGGAAAGGGGGTGTCATCGCCAGGGGGTGGCGACTTGGCCCAAAAAATGAACGTTGTCGTCAGGCCCACTGGAGAATACAGTTAGCAAGTGTTGTTGTCGCCACCCCCTGTTAACTGAAGATTTCGTTTAGAAAGAATATCCTTTGAAGAGTTAGAATTCGAAGGAAGATGGTTACTGATGACCATTTCTGAGTTTAAAAATGGCTACTGATGGCCATGTTTTAAGAATGATTGTTTGAGTTGGAACGAAGATAGTCAGAATTGGAGCTAATTCGAAGAGGGTTATCTTTGAGACTTAAACGTTTTTTGCGAAATACGTAAGGTACTGAGGCTGAACGTGTTTTCGTGGCATTCTCGGTTCTGATCACGTTGCCACACGTCGAAAGAGGATTCAGGCAGGAGGATTTGAATTTCGAAGTAGTTTGTGTAACTGCACAAAGACAGATGGCATCCCAGGGATTCTTGTGGGCAACGTGGCATCAGATTAGTGTAGGACCGTTAGGGTCGAAATTAGTATAAATAAGGGTCTTAATGTTAGGATTCCGGGTGTTCATTTTGTACAAATCACTCACAAACCACTCAAGTATCAAGTGTTTAGAGAACGAGTTCGCTGAGAAATGTACGTATGACACCAACACCATTTCAAATACATTTGTATCTTTCTTTATTCAAGTATCTTTTTATTATTACTGCTTTCGTTTACTTTCTGTTATTCACATTCCTGCAATTCTTTTATCTCGTCTAACTTTTATCTCGAAGCCTTTTATCTTCCTGCATTTAACATTCTTGCACGTTACATTCTTGTACTTTACATTTCTACAATTTACATGCTTTTATTTATATTTCTTTGTCGAAAGTCATACTTACGTGTATAACAAGTGTTGTTTTTAAGTAAACATTCACACGATCATATCACAAACAAGTTTTCTTGAAGCCAGAACAAACAAGCATGAATCAAATCATATCGAAAGACAATTGTTTGACTATGTCCCGGGATCAATCTAGTCGATCCTGTGAGTAACCAAAGTATATTTTATAGTTTGGAGGACTAGCGGTTGTTTACCGGAAATCACCGTAAACAAATTGGCACGCCCAGTTGGACAGTGTCAAACAGATTGTTATTAATTGATTGTTTTGTTTTGTCTAGAAAATATCAAGACCTTGTATGAACCTTAGGAACGGTAAATTAACCAACAGTGCACAACCGATTCCCAAACGAAGGTACAACAAGAAAATGGTCAATGCGGCCAGTGGAGGGGGAGATCAAGATCCCCCACAAGGGTCAGGAACAGTAGCGACAAATTCTACACACATTTCGACTTCTACTCAAGAGGCGCAGGCTATACCGGTTTCGACAGGATCTGAACCCGTAGGTAGTTCCCAAGCGATACCCGAAAATACTACAGGGACGACAGGGACTGTGCCAGTTTCGAGTTCAACCACCGCGCCTCCATTCATCAGCGCAAGCGAGATACCACATTTCTCGACAAACGCTGCAAGTCAGTTATTTTCCCCAGGACCATCATCCACTTTCGAAGGATGGAGACCCAACAATCCATATGGAATGCCATATTCATATATGACAAGATTACAAGGATCAGGGCCAACATACAGTACAACTAACCCGACGGCATTTTCGCCGAATGTCAGTTCGATAGGTCGAAGCGCACATAATACTGGCTTCTCTGCCCAAATACCCCCTTTCACCACAAATAGTCAAGCAGCATTTCGACAAGAAATGGATGCAAGTAATCATGATATGTTAGGAACCCTTGCTAAAGAATTGGGGTCGATCTTGAATCCATTAGCAACAAACATTGCCAGGACTAACCAAGATAATATGGAGACTTTCCAAAAAATATCATCCCAAATAAATCGAATGGCGGATTTCTTAGGAGTCCCACAAAATAGGCGAAGGAACAACCAATCAACCTATCAAGAAGGGGACCCAATTTTAGAACACGTTCGAAACGCAGTTCCGACACCCAGGCCAACGCCAGTCGAATGAAATCAAGTGATAAATTTGGAAACTCAAAATCAGACTGCTAACGTTGGTCAACAAGAAATTCCCCAGCAACAACCTAGAGTAGTTGTAGTGGGAAGAGACGAACATCCTGACGAAGTCGTACATAGGGTTAGGAGAGACAACCTGACATCAGAAAATAACCTAACTGCCATGATAGAGAGAATTATGGCCAATAATGGCCTCAATACTGGGCTTCGACGTCCAAATTATACATCCCCCATAGCAGAATATATTATGCAAACAAAATTGCCAAGGGGTACCAAAGTACCAAAGTTCACTAAATTTTCAAGGGACACCAGTGAGTCAACCGTGGAACACATAGCCAGATATTTGACGGAAGCAGGAGATTTAGCAAGGAATGAAGATTTAAGAATTAAATACTTCCCTAGTTCGCTAACAAAAAATGCTTTTGTTTGGTTCACCACGTTGCCCCCAAATTCCATAGATGCATGGGCACACTTGGAGAGATTATTCCATGAACAATTCTACATGGGTCAAACCAAGATAAGTCTGAAAGAACTGGCTAGCATCAAGAGGAAGTTCACGGAGCCTATAGATGATTACTTAAATAGGTTCCGTTTGTTGAAATCAAGATGCTTCACGACTGTCCCAGAGCATGAACTAGTCGAAATGGCTGCAGGCGGTTTAGATTATTCAATTCGAAAGAAATTGGATACTCAATACCTAAGGGACATGGCCCAGTTGGCAGACAGGGTTCGACAAGTCGAACGACTAAAAGCAGAAAAGGCCAGAGCAAATAAAAGTTACAAGAAAGAAAGGGTAGCATATATTGAAGCCGAAGACGTTGACGGAGAATCTTTCGAAGATTCATACAACGTGGAAGAAGTCGAAATAGATCTGGCTGAATTAAAAGAAGCACCACCTTATTCTTGCAAATTGCTCACCCCTGCCAACGGAAAAAAACCACTAGATAATGATAAAAATGATAGATTTCCTAAGAAAACTTATACATTTGACGTCACTAAATGTGACGAAATATTTGATTTGTTAGTAAAAGATGGCCAGATGATAGTGCCTCCTAATTCAAAAGTTCCTCCGTTAGAACAACAGAAGAAACGAGGCTTTTGCAAATATCATGGTTTTTTAGGCCATAAAACCTCACAATGTTTTCTTTTCAGGGATCTAATTCAGAATGCTATCAAAGATGGACGTCTGAAATTCGTTGACAAAACCAAGAGTCATATGAAGGTTGACACAGACCCTTTGAATATTGCTGCCACTAACCTATGTGAACCACTTGACGTCAACATGGTGGAAGTGTATGAAGCAGATGTTGCCGAATCGAAGACAATTTCAACTGGAAAGCAGGCTACTGAAGGCCTAAATGACAATGCAGTCTTCAACACTGATGTTGAAGAATCCTTCGATGCAGATATCACTGAAGATCTGAAAGAAAAAACTAGCGAGGCCACTGAAGACCTCAGGGTGAAACTTCAGCAGATACAGATTTCTGAAGCTCCTCCGGCAGTTGTTAACATGGTCAATGTTAGGCGGCCTTTGTATGAAATAGAGGAACTAGAAAAATGGCTGATAAGGGAGAAGGGAAACATTGAAATCCCACCAAGAGGGGAAAGCTTGAAAGATTATCTCTGGAATTGCCATGAGAAGAATGGCGGAAAAATGTTGATGTGCCCAAGGTGTTCAATCATGCTAAATCGAAGGGTTCAGGCTAACTTCGAAAGGGCCTTACGAGAAAGATTGGAACAACCCTGGAGAGGAGGAAACCCTTTGCTAAAGGTGTACTCGAAGATGGAAGAAAGCTTGGTGGGTTTCTTGGTCAAGTGTCATAAGGAAAACACTGAGGTTGCATTGTGTCCCAGATGTGGAGCAGTTTATGACGAATTGCTGGCACGATCATTCGAAAGGGTATATTTCTACATGGGTCGAGAAATCCAGGGGCTTCATCCCAACCTGTATGGGTTCGATGTATGGACCCCATCGAAGAGGCCTGACAGCCCACACCCTAGAGCTCGAAGGGTCACGTTCAAAGTCCCTGCAGACATACCCAGGGATAGATGGATGCAAGCTGGTGCGAGAACCAACAAATGGCGAAGTTGGGACCAAGGGGGAAGGACAGCAATGGCATATAGGAAGCAATTCCAAACCTCAAATCGAGAGATGTACAGGTTGGAGAATTACAAAGGCAAAAATCCTATGTCCAGATCTCAATGGAGAAGGCACCAGAGGATGAAGAAGGCCCAAAGAGAATACAAACCAAGGGAGATTGGAGAGTCTAGTAGCAACCAAGTCCCAACCCAGGGGGCAAGGACAAGTAAACCTACAGTAGAACGCAAGTTGTTCGACTCTGAAAATGAGAAGGAAGAAGAAAAGATGCATTCCAGCCCTTGGAAAGAAGACGATAGAATGACAAATGATTTCGACTCAGATGGAGTATCGTCTATAAACCTCAATTGCAATGTTGTGTCAGTGCTCCCTCATGAATTTAATCAAGAAACAAAAGCCGGAGATTGTGAGGAAGCTGATGTGGAAGAGATGGCAAGACACAGACCTGTGTGTTATTATGTGCTAAATAATGGGGCAGTCGAAGAGCAGAATGCATTCTTCGAGAGGCCGGATGAAAGTATGAGAAATCATCTAAAACCACTCTACATAAGGGCTAAGATTGAAAATGTTGGCATTAACAAAGTCCTAGTAGATGGAGGAGCAGCAGTGAACCTAATGCCCCAGTACATGTTAAAGAGAAGTGGTATGTTTGATACTGATATCAGGCCGCATAATATGGTTTTGTCTAACTACGAAGGCAAAATAGGGCAAACTCTCGGTGTCATTCAAGTAAATTTAACTGTGGGTTCGGTCACAAGACCAACGATGTTCATGGTGATAACAGCGAAGGCAAACTACAATCTTTTGCTGGGAAGAGAATGGATCCATGGAGTTGCTGCGGTACCTTCGACAATGCATCAAAGATTAACCATTTGGAGGGAAGATGGTATAGTAGAGAACATTGAAGGGGATCAGAGTTACTACATGGCTGAAGTTAATCAAGTCAATAAAACCAGTTTCGGCAGGAATTTGGCAAACATAGGGCCTTGCCATGCTGCAGAAGATATATACACCCCAAATAAGAATGCTTTATACTATTTGTCTTTGCACCCAAATGGGTTCCAATGGATTAGAGAAATAATGGACGGTCCAGAAGATACCGCACCAATAGAGCATTTTCCAACAATACGGCCAACAGGCTGGGACGACAACGTTGATGATGTCTGAATCATCCTTCTTCGAAAAGATTTCGGCTTACATAGCCGAGAACAAAAGAAAGACGGCTCTCGAAGCCGAATTATCAAACATGATTGTTGGTACAATTTCAAGAAAGGAAGAAACGACGGATTCTGGTATGCATTCGATCCCTCAATTCCTTGAAGACACAGTTCAAGCCGAAAAGATTTCAGGTGAAGAGTTGAGTCAAAGGTTGGATGCAATCTACGACGAAGAACCCTTGGGATTCGAGAAATACCCAATGGGGGCAAATATCAAAATGTTAGCCCGAGATCTACTCGAAGAAGTAAATCTTGGAGACGGAGATCAGAAGAGGGTAACATATGTCAGTGCAAAATTAGAGCCAGCATTGAAATCAAGAGTCATTAAGTTATTAAAAGAAAATAAAGATTGCTTTGCATGGGATTACGACGAGATGCCTGGTTTAGGGCGAGATTTGGTCGAATTAAAGCTGCCCATAAAAGAAGGGAAAAAGCCCATCAAGCAGACTCCTAGGAGGTTCGCACCAGAAATTCATTCGAAGATCAAAGCAGAGGTCGAGAGACTTCTACGGTGCAAGTTCATCAGAACCACAAGGTATGTTGAATGGATTGCCAATATTGTGCCGGTTATTAAAAAGAACGGTTCATTAAGAGTATGCATAGATTTTCGTGGTTTGAATGCAGCCACGCCTAAGGATGAATATCCCATGCTTGTGGCAGAAATGCTAGTAGATTTAGCCGCTGGCTTCAAATATCTAAGTATGTTGGATGGATATTCTGGGTATAACCAGATCTTCATTGCAGAAGAAGATGTGTCCAAAACAGCTTTTCGTTGCCCAAGGGCAATAGGCACCTACGAGTGGGTTGTAATGCCTTTTGGCCTAAAAAATGTCGGGGCAACTTATCAAAGAGCAATGAATTCTATATTCCATGATTTTATAGAAAATTTCATGCAGGTATACATAGATGACATTGTTGTAAAATCTGTTTCAGATAACAGTCATCTTGACCATCTGAGCCAATCATTCGAAAGAATGAGAAAACATGGCTTAAAGATGAACCCCCTTAAATGTGCTTTCTTTGTGCAGGCTGGAGATTTCCTGGGCTTCGTAGTCCATAAGAAGGGAATAGAAATTAATCAAAATAAAACAAAGGCTATTATGGAAATAAAGCCTCCATCCACGAAGAAAGAACTACAGTCATTACTAGGAAAGATAAACTTTTTGAGAAGATTTATCTCAAACTTGAGTGGACGCACGCAAGCCTTTTCCCCCTTACTTCAACTCAAGCAAGGAAAGTTCGAATGGCGTGCTGAACATCAAGAAGCTTTTGAGAAAATCAAGCAATACTTGATGCATCCACCAATATTGTCTCCCCCAGATGGGAAGAAGCACATGCGCCTGTATATCTCAGCTTCAGATAATACAATAGGCAGCATGTTAGCACAAGAAGATGACAATGGTGTCGAAAGAGCTATTTATTATTTAAGTAGAGTACTCAATGATGTAGAGACTAGGTATAGCGCAATAGAAAAACTCTGCCTTTGTTTATATTTCTCTTGTATCAAACTCAAGTATTATATAAAGCCAGTTGATGTTTATGTTTCGTCTCATTGTGATGTTATTAAACATATGCTATCAAAACCAATATTGCATAGTCGAATTGGCAAATGGGCTTTAGCCCTTACAGAGTACTCTTTGATATTTCAACCTCTTAAAGCAATGAAAGGTCAGATCGTGTCAGATTTCATTGTTGACCACGCAGTGGTTGAGAACCCTCAACAATATGTAGACTTGAAGCCTTGGAAGTTATACTTCAATGGTTCGACTCATAAAGAAGGAACCAGCGTTGGAATGCTGATAATTTCTCCTGATGGAATTCCAACAAAGCTCAAGTACAAGATTGAAGGTCCCTTATGCTCCAACAACGAAGCTGAATACGAAGCACTGATCGCTGGACTTGAAGCTTTGTTAGAATTGGGGGCAACCAGAGTCGAAATTAAAGGAGACTCGGAACTAGTGATTAAGCAATTGACGAAGGAATACAAATGTATCAAAGAGAATTTGATCATGTATTTTGTCATAGCAAATAGGCTGCTTAAAAAATTCGAGTACGTGGACTTAAGTCACGTTTCAAGATTGAATAATCAAGAAGCAAATGATTTGGCACAGTTAGCCTCAGGATACAGAGTATCAAAAGAAAAACTAGAAGAGCTGATCGAAGTAAGAGGTAAAGCAATGGCCACCAAGCTCTCCCCAAGTGATCTGGAGAATTCACAATTAGGTTTTGCTAACAAAGAGGAGTTTGAAGTTTTAAATATAGACTCTTTAGCAGACACAGATTAGAGGAGTCCAATTATGAACTATTTAAAGGATCCTTCGACAGACACGGATAGAAAGGTAAAGTATCGAGCCTTATCATATTTCTTGATGGGAAACGAATTGCTTAAGAAGACTCCTGAAGGAGTTTTGCTAAAGTGTCTGGGTGAAGCTGAAGCATATTTGGCTCTCTCGAATGTACATAGTGGGGCATGTGGTGCATACCAAGCGGGGCACAAAATGAAATGGCTTTTGTTTCGATACGGAATATATTGGCCCTCTATGTTAAAAGATTGCATAGAATTCGCTAAAGGATGTCAAGAGTGTCAAGAGCATGCAGGTATTCAACATGCTCCTACAAATGAATTAAGTTCAATAATAAAGCCATGGCCTTTCAGAGGTTGGCACTAGATTTAATTGGGGAAATTCACCCCAAATCCTCTAAAGGTCAAAGATATATCTTAGTGGGAATATACTACTTCACAAAATGGGTCGAAGCGATACCACTTGCAAATGTGGATCAGGAGGCCGTGATTGAGTTTATTCAAAGACACATTATATATAGATTCGGAATCCCAGAGAGTATAACCACAGATCAAGGATCAGTGTTTACTGGGCGAAAGATGCAAGATTTCGCCAAAGAAATGGGGTTCAAGTTGTTTACCTCTACACCTTACTACGCTCAAGCAAATGGACAAGTTGAAGCAGCAAATAAGATAATAATTGGTCTCATAAAGAAACACGTAGGGAAAAAACCCAAGAGTTGGCATAAAACTTTGGACCAAGCACTCTGGGCTTGTCGAACGTCGCCAAAAGAAGCTACAAACATTACACCTTTCCAATTGACGTTCGGACACGATACAGTGCTTCCAGTTGAGATATACTTGCAATCAGTACGAATCCAAAGACATGCAGAAATTCCTCCAAATACATATTGGGAATTGATGATGAACGAATTAGTAGATTTAGACGAAGACAGACTTCGAGCGTTGGAGATGATAAAAAGACAAAAAAGAAAGGGTGTCCAGAGCATACAATAAAAAGTTGAAAGGTAAAACATTTATTAACAATGACTTAGTTTGGAAAGTTATTTTACCTATAGATCGAAAGAATCAAGCACTAGGTAAATGGTCCCCACATTGGGAAGGACCCTTTCGAATTTTAAAAGTATTCTCAAATAACGCTTATGAGATAGAAGAATTGGCAGAAGATCGTAGGATCTTAAGGGTAAATGAGAAGTATCTGAAAAGATACAAACCAAGCATGCACGAAGTAAAGATTGCAAAAACGTAGATATTCGAAGTATGCTACGTAGGCCAAAATGGTAAAACAAGCACCAAAATGGCTTTGTGTTCAAACAATATATTTGGCAAATAAAGCAAAAAGACAAAGCAATGCCAAAATACATTTCATTAAGATTGGAAGAGTACATTTCATTTTTTTTTGAAGAGTTAGAAATTTGTTTCCACTAACAAAGGGCTACAGAAATAGAAGCATACTAGAGGCTATCAAAAAGAGGCATTCAAAAGATTTTGGATAACAAAAACTAAGGCCTATAACACCTCCAGCAAAGCTTCAAACAAAGAACCCTCTAGTTGATCCTTTGTTCTATACCCTCCAAAGATAGCAGGGGCAAGCTTTCTGCTTCGAACATGTCTAGAGACCCCGACCTGCGCATTCTTCTCACTATGCCCTTTTTGAGAAACATATGGGACAAGAATCTTCCATAAGGAAGGCACGTCACCACACCTTGACGAGAAGCAGCCATGGAAACAGCTTCGACAAGCCCTTTAAAGATGAGCAATGGAAAGTTGATCTTCTTTCCCCGGAGGGCACAGAGTATAAACTCCAGATCCTCCATCATGATGCGGTCTAGGTTATGGCTTCGTGGGCGGAAGTTGCCCACTAAAAGCTGGTGCCAAATCTTAATGACTTTAGCACTAAAGGGATAATTTTCCATGAGGGTCCTTAACATACGGCAGGTGGTCATGTTGATGGTGGTATCATCAAAAGCTTCTCCAAAATTTTCACATCTCAGCAGTTCAGAGATGGTTAATGGAGTGATGGTAATGTGAGCCCTTCGAACCTCAGACACGATGGTGGTTCTCCCTTCTGGATCTATGCGCAGGGATGCAAACATCCAGAAATCTGCTAACATGTTGGGATAAACAGACCCCTCCAGGATTTCGTGATAGAACTGTAGTTGTTAATTAGCAAAGAGTGCGTTGATGCTGATGTGACTCTCTTCAAACTCTTCCTCAGAAAGTTTGAACTCCTTTTTGATACAGGCTCTGATGGTATTGTAGGTCAAGTGTTGCGCCATTTTTGAGGGAGAGAATACAAAGAGGTTTAATCAAACTCTGTATTTGAAAGAGTGTAAGGGGAAGAAGGAAACTTGATAAGAATCTGATGAAAGAGTGAAGGTTTGAGTAGAATGCTAACGCTTTATATAGAATACGTTGGCCAAAAGAACGATTCATTTTTTAGTGCTGATTGGACTGCGTTTGGTATCCCCAAGAGAAGTTATGGCCTCCGCTGTTTCCCGCCTTGGAAGTTGAAGTGTAATCATGATTGAAAACTGATACACGCACGTCTCAAGTAGACGTTTTGAAAAAGGTGATGTCATCATTTAATGATGGTTACGACTAAGGGAAGTGGAAACGTCAAGTCTAGGCTTAAGAGGCTGCGAAGGGTAATCATGTCACGTGGGTGCATTATTAAAATCATTATGATGATAAAATAATTTTGGCAATTGTTAGGAATTGCTAAAACGTTACTTATGACAACTGCAAAATCAGATGTGTGGAAGATTGAAAGATAAAATTGCATATATATTCTGGAGGAAGTTCGATTGCAAAATAAACCAAGTATGGAATACAAAGGGCAGTACAAGGTTCAAAGTAACTAATTAAAATCCTTGGGAAGATTATCTTTCATCTTCGAATATTGAGTCTCCCATAAGGACATATGACGTTCGATTATTGTCTGTTGTCATTTCAATTCTTCGATCTCTGGCACTAGCTTCTGTGCCGTCTCGAAGTGTCGAATCCCTAACTGCGCCACTTCAGTCAATTCTTCCTGATTGGTTTGTTGGATTTCTACTTGATGAGATTGGGCATTCTTTATCTTCTCTTCGAGGAGTTCAATTTCTTGCTTCCAGGATTTGATATTCGTTTCGCAATCTTCATATTCCTACTGTTTCTTCGAACGCTCAAGCTTAAGGGCGTCAGCCTTTTTTGTTGCATCATTTGCAGCTTTCCAAGAAGAACTATGAGAAGTCACCTTTGTTGTGAGTTGCTCATCAATATTCTGTTTTCGAAGAAGATTAGATTGCAGTTGATCAATCAGAGAACCCAGTAAAACAATCACTTATGAGACTTCCTCTGAGACCAGAAGTAAGTCTACTTTTTTCAAAAGATTGTTTAAGCTATAACATTTGGTGGATTCCCTGCTTAGAGCTTCGACGAGGTTGGTTTCGAAGAACTTTTCCCTTATTTGACGAAGGAGATTAGGAATATCATCCTTGTCACCAGTATCCGCCAAGACATTAGAAGAGGTTCCAAGCCCAATGGACGAAACATTATCGACACTCAACATGGTCTTGAGGAAGCATACGGGATCAGTTTTCTTGAGTTGCTCCAATTCTGAAGGAGTAAGTATTGTGGAGGCCTGCTTCGAAGTAGTCACAGGAGTGACTATAGTTCTGAAGGTCGAAGTCTCATGAAGACCAGGTGTAGGCTGTTTTGAAGTTTCCTCTGTAGCATCTTGCTCAGATATAGTATCTTCGCTGCCAGTTGGTTGTCCGGTTGCATTATCACTATTCGAACATTGAGGGTTCTCCTCTATGTTTTCATCTTGATGAACAGGTGGAGACTCATCATTTGAATGACTTTCTTCAGCAGGCACAGTTGGAATGATAGTTGCAAGAGGTTGAGTGTCTTCGAGAACCGGAGAAAGCACAGGAGATTTGTGTCGAGAAACACCTGTGTTGAATATTTAGAATTGATAAAAATGGAAGATTGCAAGAAATTCGTCTGTTATTCGAAAAGGCAGACATTTACCTCGAAGATTGTTAAGATCAATGTTTAGACTTGAAGTTTTGAGATCAGAAGTAGTTGTGCCAGCATCATCCTACATTTACAAGGTAAGATGTGAACTTAATCATCGGAATTAGAGTTTGAAAAAATGATTAAATTGTGAAATCCAAATACCTTGGTTGGGATGTTGTTTGGGCTTGAGTTGTGACTCTCCACGATGGGGATAGTACTAGCAGCCTTCAAGGGTGATTCATTAGAAGATACCTTGTCACTCGATGAAGTGAGCTTCGAAGTCCCAGATCCCTTTCCTTTGGCTGAAGGGGTGGCAACTTTCTGTCTTTTCTTTATTGCTTGCCTAGTACGAGGAGGAGATTTGTCCTCGTCATCTGAAGCAGCTGTTTGAGGAACTTTTCGCTTCGAAGACGCTGGAGGTTTCGAGCTCTGAAATACATATTAAAACCAAGTGAGTAATATTCATAAAATTTCACAAGTTAAAATATAAGGTATGTATGTACCGTGGGTTTCTTGCCAGTAGTGACAGAATCACTCCCACTCGCCTTGGTATTCCTCGACGTTCCAGAACCTTTCTGTACAGGGGCTTCCTTGATTTGTCTCTTTCGAGTTACGGCTGTGAACAAAATGTAAATCAGTACTTTAGCAAAGAAAGAAAAGTTAGTCGAAAGATTGTCTAAACCCCAACCTTCGGGTATTGGAGTCAAGACGCGAACGTGCTCAAGACCTATATGAAGATGTCCTTTGAAAGTATCCAAGGTATGCTTAGTCAGGACCACTCGTTCAGCGCGTTTTTTAGATTCTTCCTGAGGAATTTTTATGAGATTCCCACACACGAACCAGTCTGGAAAAGGAGGGCTTGAAGCTACACCAAAATCAGCACTAGGTAGTGGAGGAAATTTTGGAGGATGAAGTTCGAAAGCCACTTTATAACGTAGTTCAGGTCGAACAGACGTGGGCAATTTCAACTTATCCAGTTTAGCAGAAAACTTTTCACGTAAAGTGACCGCAGCCTCACGAACGGTCCGACTAAGATCATCAGGCCTGTAGATAGTTTCAAAGAATTTTTGAAATGCTTGGATTTCTTTAATATGAGTCGAAGTACCTTTATGGAAATTCTCCTGCACATCAGCAAAAGCTTCAGTTAGTTCCCGAGTAAGGCTTTCAGCATCGAAGATTTGCATGGAATAATAAGCTGTCCACCATTGATGAAAATCTATGGTAGAGTAAAAAGCAGGTTCGAAGGAGACGGGAGACAAAGTGGTGATGCCAACATATTTGGAGATTTTTGACTCATATTCATCTTCTGCCAGATACGAAGTGTGTAGACACATATGATTCCTTTTGTCATATAAGCATTTTGGTTTGAGTTGAACCAACCCAAATTGTCTCGAAACCAGATTCGGTTGATAACAAAGAAGACAGCAGTGACTCTTTGGAGATCGAAGTCGGTGATATAACAACTTTGGGGTGAGGAAAGCTTCCCAGATAGCCATGGATTCAGCTTGTTGGTCGGAAGAAGTTGCTGGAAATTCTCGAGTAAACCATTCGGGACACACCTTCCGTTGTACGAATGGAGCCATCGAGGGACTGAATTGATAACGTTTAGCGAACATCATTATGTACGCCAAGAAGGTTTCACGAAGTTTGCCAGTTTCTTCTTTTGGGGTTAGGTAAGCTAGTCTGGTTCCTTCCACTGTTCGATTCTTTATAGCTGCACTTTCTTCATCCACAACACTTTTGTATGGGAGGTGAGCCTCAAAAGTGGCATTAAGCCATAGTTGCAACAACCAGAAAGGACCAGCAAAAAGAAGAGATCCTTTTTTGTAGTTCTTAACAAGGTCTGTTGCTTCACCGAGATTCTCGTAGAGAAATCCTAGAATTAACTGGCTTAGGTTTAACTTTTTCCCAGCATTTAGCTGGTTAGCCATGCAAAGGTATCTCTTTGCTACTTGTATGGACCTAGAACAAAAGACGCATCTCGAAATCCAGAGTGCTAAAAACGCAATGTGTTCTTCGTCTGAGACTTCTGTGGTCGTTTCGTTGTGGTATTGTTGAATGAAAGCAGTATAAGTGACTGTTGCTTCATTAAAATTGATGGTGTCAGTATCCATGAAATTGGGGTCGAAGGTTTCCCCAGTTGGTCGAAGCCCTGTTATAGCAGCTACGTCGAAGAGGGTAGGGGTGACCATTCCACATGGAAGGTGGAAAGTATTATGAGAAGCATCCCAGAAATAAACTGACGCTACTAACATGGTTTGGTTATATTTTAGGCCTATTTTGGATAACTGGATTAGGTCATAAATCCCTAATTGTTTCCAGAAAGAAGCCTTTTGTTTTTCCACCTTCGCTAGTCAAGCGTAATACAATTCAGGATCTTTTGCTAAAGGGATTGACCTAAAGACTTTCACAAAATTGGCTACATAGTTTAACCTAATTTTCTCTAAGACCAAAGAAGTTTCAGTTGAGGTTTCTTTTGTGTTATCAGGATCAGCTGAGAATGGATGACCTTCTTCATCTATCTTATTCTTGCTAACTAAAGGTCTAGTTTTATAATAAGCAGGGAAAAATTTACTCAAAGAGGGGTTGTTTCCTCCTGGTAAAGGACCCATGAAAGCATGAGTTTTTCCAGAAAGTTCAAAAGGGATGATTACCTGGGAAGCATAGATGGCGCGCGCCTCTGCATCATTTGGGTCTGGAATATGTTCTTGATTCTTTATCTGTGTAGGATTTTGAAGCTTTTGAATGGGTTGAAGAGCATTTGAAGAAGACGCCATGAGTAAATTTGATTTAGGAAATAGGTTAAACTAAGCCAAAGAGGATTTTTCTTGTCTATGTTGAAGGCAAGGAAGTTAGGAGTGGAAGTTATGCGAGGGTAGAAGTTCAAGTATTTAAAGGTTTAACGGAAACCCTTTCAAATCTTTTGGGTAAAAGTCAAAAGACATGCGGCAGGCGTTGATTTAATCTAATGGCGGTCGAATAATTATTAGCCTTACTCCTAGTATATAGGAGTAATGATCATGAAGTAATGCCAGAACGTGGGAATGTAAGTTCTGAGAAGACATCTTTGAAAATGACAAGACGTTTTGAAAGTGGAGTCACAAATGATTATGACGTTAGTCAGTTGTCTTGGAACTCTAAGAAGTGAGTAAAACAATATCTCATCATGACAAGAAACGCCTATTTCTCTTGTTTTCGAAACAGGCATTTATTGGGGGCAATTTGTTAGCTGAAGATTTCGTTTAGAAAGAATATCCTTTGAAGAGTTAGAATTCGAAGGAAGATGGTTACTGATGACCATTTCTGAGTTTAAAAATGGCTACTGATGGCCATGTTTCAAGAATGATTGTTTGAGTTGGAACGTAGTCAGAATTGGAGCTAATTCGAAGAGGGTTATCTTTGAGACTTAAACGTTTTTGCGAAATACGTAAGGTACTGAGGCTGAACGTGTTTTCGTGGCATTCTCGGCTCTGATCACGTTTCCACGCGTCGAAAGAGGATTCAGGCGGGAGGATTTGAATTTTGAAGTAGTTTGTGTAACTGCACAAAGACAGATGGCATCCCAGGGATTCTTGTGGGCAACGTGGCATCAAATTAGTGTAGGACCGTTAGGGTCGAAATTAGTATAAATAAGGGTCTTAATGTTAGGATTCCGGGTGTTCATTTTGTACAAATCACTCACAAACCACTCAAGTATCAAGTGTTTAGAGAACGAGTTCGCTGAGAAATGTACGTATGACACCAACACCATTTCAAATACATTTGTATCTTTCTTTATTCAAGTATCTTTTCATTATTACTGCTTTCGTTTACTTTCTGTTATTCACATTCCTGCAATTCTTTTATCTCCTCTAACTTTTATCTCGAAGCATTTTATCTTCCTGCATTTAACATTCTTGCACGTTACATTCTTTCACTTTACATTTCTGCAATTTACACGCTTTTATTTATATTTCTTTGTCGAAAGTCATACTTACGTGTATAACAAGTGTTGTTTTTAAGTAAACATTCACACGATCATATCACAAACAAGTTTTCTTGAAGCCAGAACAAACAAGCATGAATCAAATCATATCGAAAGACAATTGTTTGACTATGTCCTAGGATCAATCTAGTCGATCCTGCGAGTAACCAAAGTATATTTTATAGTTTGGAGGACTAGCGGTTGTTTACCGGAAATCACCGTAAACACCCCCTTGACGACAACATGTTAAAATCGGTAAAAATTGGTCATCTGCGTAATTAATTTGAAAACTTAGTTATTTTTTATTTATTTTTTTAAAAAATGGTTATTGAAAAAAAAATTCTGAAACTCATTATGATCATTAGGATGATATCCTAGTAGTCGGTCGGGGTTGATGTGGTCTACCTAGAATAGGTTGTCGTGGTATGTTTAGGAACAATCACGAAGAGTTTATCTCCGCCTTTTTTGAAAATCTCAAAAGTACTTATTCCGTTCAAGTTAAGTTCAAAGTAGTGATAGGAGCTGTCATAATTGTATTTAAGAAGCATTTATCTAAACTTTGGATTGAAGCAGACCCTCTCACAATTATCCAAGCTTTATCTAACATCTCATTAGTTCCTTGGAAAATAAGAAAGCATTGGGATAACTGTTTGAAACTCATTGAAAATATGCGGATATTTTTGTTAATATAGGTCTCACAACTAATTCTCAGTAGTATTTTGATTTCACCCTCTTGAAAATTAGAAATGACTTTATAAAAAATAGATTTGAGATTTCTTTTTCTAGTTCACATATTTTTTAATGGGTTTTACTCTAAACCCCCACTTGAAAATACTTACAACTAATAAAAAAATATAAATAATTTTAATTATCATTTAAGGAATTCGAATTTTAATATCCAGACCAAACCCTATAGAATCTTGATTTCGAATTCCGAACTATATATTCATGCTGACGAAAATAAACCTAATTTTTTATATGATGATCAATGATATAAATGTATCATTACCTATAATTCTAGATGATTTTGCGTCTTTTGATGTCAAAATACAATAGAATTGTTGTTTGCAAATAAAAGTATTAATTAAAAACGCATGGAAATTTTGGAAGGGTTTATGATTTTTTGTGTTATGATCATAAAGAGTATTACCATACAAAGTAGTACAAAATTCATATTTGTGCATGATTTTTTCATATTCCAAAATTTAAAAGGTGTATCCAGATTTTAAAATCTAAACTTTTTTTACATGGATAAAGTGTGTTTATATGGTATAAAATATAACAAATTAAATCCATTTTATTTTGTGCAAAAGCAATTGAGGGAGATAGAAAATGTTACAACAACATTCACTTGGTCTCTTAAATTTAAGATACTAAATAATTAAAAATAGAGATAAATATACTTTATCTCCTGTTATATAGGCAAAATTCGGTTTACTTCCCTTTAATTTTTTGTTTTGTTTAAATTACCCTTTTAAAATATAAATTTTTTATGTTTTTGTCTCATATTACCCCTTGTAAAATGTTTTTTTTTATTTGCTCTCCTAATTTTTCTCTGGTTTTTACATGCTTAGGAGTACCCTAAAATTACAGGAGGTAATTCAAAAAAAAAAACATTAATGAGGAATAACCCGAATTTCGCCTATAAAACAGAAGTAACGTATATTTATTCCTTAAAAATATTAATCAACTAAGTGATGAGTAGTAATATGCAACGTGAAAACACTCCTAGAACATTTGAAATTGTCGTGCTAATCATAGAAAAACAATTAATTTGATTGGTAATTTTAAGATTTAATAATTTCTAACTCTATGATGTCATTATATTTAACTATATTAGCAAAACATTATATAAATAATGTAGTTTGTGAAACGTTTGCATATAATCCGCAGTAGCACACTTGGTTAAATTCTGCAGTTGAATTTCCGGGTTCGATTCCCGGCTGCAGAAAATGATTTTGCCTAGTTTTTTTTTTTATTTAATTAATTTGTATTCATACAAAGTAATAACAGAAAAAGCTATAATTAACTTTACATACTATTGTTTATTCAAATTTGTCACAAACGAAATAACACTTTCAATATTTAAATTTTAAACTTTTTTATCAAACAAAAGAATCATAAGCTACTATACAAGGTTTTCTTCATATTATCATAAAAAAGTAGTGATAGGAGCTGTCATAATTGTATTTAAGAAGCATTTATCTAAACTTTGGATTGAAGCAGACCCTCTCACGATTATCCCAGCTTTATCTAACATCTCATTAGTTCCTTGGAAAATAAGAAAGCATTGGGATAACTGTTTGAAACTCATTGAGAATATGCGGATATTTTTGTTAATATAGGTCTCACAACTAATTCTCAGTAGTATTTTGATTTCACCCTCTTGAAAATTAGAAATGACTTTATAAAAAATAGATATGAGATTTCTTTTTCTAGTTCACACATTTTTTAATGGGTTTTACTCTAAACTCCCACTTGAAAATACTTACAACTAATAAAAAAATATAAATAATTTTAATTATCATTTAAGGAATTCGAATTTTAATATCCAGACCAAATCCTATAGAATCTTGATTTCGAATTCCGAACTATATATTAAAAAATAAACCAAATTTTTTATATGATGATCAATGATAAAAATGTACATTACCTATAATTCTAGATGATTTTGCGTCTTTTGATGTCAAAATACAATAGAATTGTTGTTTGCAAATAAAAGTATTAATTAAAAACGCATGGAAATTTTGGAAGGGTTTAAGATTTTTTGTGTTATGATCATAAAGAGTATTACCATACAAAGTAGTACAAAATTCATATTTGTGCATGATTTTTTAATATTCCAAAATTTAAAGAAAATTTTTTCACCCACCTCCTAACCTTCTTGCCCAGCCCTGGTGAATTTACCACACTACCCCTTGTTTCGGAAGTTTATTTCCGAAAAGGTACTTTTTTTGTTAAAAAAGGTGTTTTCGGAAATGTATCTCCGAAAACGTGTTTTTTTTAATATAAAATATTGATTTCGGAGATGCATCTCTGAAATAAAGTTACTTTTCAGAAAATGTGGTGTTTTCGGAAGTTCATCTCCGAACGCACCCCCTTGGAGGAATTCGGAAATGAACTTCCGAAATATTCCAAGACCAAATTGGTCTTGGAATGTTTCGGTTATACACTTCCGAAATAATTAATAATTATTAAAAAAATTAAAATCAAGGTGAATCAATACAATTAATAGGTATAAAATCAAGGTGAATCAATAAAATGAAGGTGAATCAATAAAATCAAGGTGAATCAAAACATCCTAAACTATTTGAAAGTTAAAAATTATTTTACTAACTTATATAAATCAAAAACATTTTAATTCCATAAGTAAATTTTGAATTATATAGAATTAAATATAAAATTTATTCATTAAATAAAATTAAGACAAAATCTTTTTTTAATTTTTTTAAACTAAATAAAAAATTATCTCATTTTTAATTATGAATCAGAATAGAAATATATAAATATATAATAATAATTATTAATTTTGTAAGTGAAATATATAAATATATAATATATAAATATATAATAATTAATATATAAATATATAAATATATAAATATATAAATATATAATAATTAATATAAATTAAAACACTCATTTTTTTAATTTTTATAATTATTATATAAATATATAAATATATTTATATTTAATATATAATAATTATTTTATATATATATATATATATATATATATATATATATATAATAATTTTGATAAATATATAATAATTATTATAATTATTATATAAATATATAAATGAAAACACTCATTTTTTTAATTTTTTTGTAAATACATAATGATTATTATAAATATATAAATATATAAATAAAAAATTATAGCTCATTTTGTAAGTGAAATTATTTTAATTTTTTTAGTTAAAATTATTTTAAATTTTAAAATATGAATCAGAATAGAAATATATAATAATTATTATTCATAACTAATAAATTATATCAAAATATATAATTATTATTATTTATTACTCATAAATTATATCAAATTTATAATATATAAATTAATTCATATCCTAAAATTAATTTTTGGAATTTTTAGATTTTTTTTGTTTTTTCGGAGATGCATCTCCGAATTAATCAAAATCCCAATTTTGGGGATTTTTTCGGAAATGCACTTCCGAAGTCTGAAAAAATTTAGAAAAAAAGTATTTCGGAAATGCATTTCTGAAGCAGGGGTAAAATGGGATTTTCGCTGGGGGTGACCCCATAGAGAGGTGGGTAAAGAAAAAACCAATTTAAAAGGTGTATGCAGATTTTAAAATCTAAACTTTTTTATGGATAAAGTGTGTTTATATGGTATAAAATATAACAAATTAAATCCATTTTATTTTGTGCAATGTCTAAGCAATTGATGGATATAGAAAATGTTACAACAACATTCACTTGGTCTCTTAAATTTAAGATACTAAATAATTAAAAATAGAGATAAATATACTTTACCTCCTGCCATATAGGTAAAATTCGGTTTACTCCCATTTAATTTTTTGTTTTGTTTAAATTACCCTTTTAAAATATAAATTTTTTATGTTTTTGTCTCATATTATCCTTTGTAAAATGTTTTTTTTTTATTTACTCTCCTGGTTTTTCTCTGGTTTTTACATGCTTAGGAGTACCCTAAAATTACAGGAGGTAATTCAAAAAAAAAACATTAATGAGGAATAACCCGAATTTCGCCTATAAAACAGAAGTAACGTATATTTATCCCTTAAAAATATTAATCAACTAAGTGATGAGTAGTAATATGCAACGTGAAAACACTCCTAGAACATTTGAAATTGTTGTGCTAATCATAGAAAAACAATTAATTTGATTGGTAATTTTAAGATTTAATAATTTCTAACTCTATGATGTCATTATATTTAACTATATTAGCAAAACATTATATAAATAATGTAGTTTGTGAAACGTTTGCATATAATCCGCAGTAGCACACTTGGTTAAATTCTGCAGTTGAATTTCCGGGTTCGATTCCCGGCTGCGGAAAATGATTTTGCCTAGTTTTTTTTTTTATTTAATTAATTTGTATTCATACAAAGTAATAACAGAAAAAGCTATAATTAACTTTACATACTATTGTTTATTCAAATTTGTCACAAACGAAATAACACTTTCAATATTTAAATTTTAAACTTTTTTATCAAACAAAAGAATCATAAGCTACTATACAAGGTTTTCTTCATATTATCATAAAAAAGTAGTGATAGGAGCTGTCATAATTGTATTTAAGAAGCATTTATCTAAACTTTGGATTGAAGCAGACCCTCTCACGATTATCCCAGCTTTATCTAACATCTCATTAGTTCCTTGGAAAATAAGAAAGCATTGGGATAACTGTTTGAAACTCATTGAGAATATGCGGATATTTTTGTTAATATAGGTCTCACAACTAATTCTCAGTAGTATTTTGATTTCACCCTCTTGAAAATTAGAAATGACTTTATAAAAAATAGATATGAGATTTCTTTTTCTAGTTCACACATTTTTTAATGGGTTTTACTCTAAACCCCCACTTGAAAATACTTACAACTAATAAAAAAATATAAATAATTTTAATTATCATCTAAGGAATTCGAATTTTAATATCCAGACCAAATCCTATAGAATCTTGATTTCGAATTCCGAACTATATATTAAAAAATAAACCAAATTTTTTATATGATGATCAATGATAAAAATGTACATTACCTATAATTCTAGATGATTTTGCGTCTTTTGATGTCAAAATACAATAGAATTGTTGTTTGCAAATAAAAGTATTAATTAAAAACGCATGGAAATTTTGGAAGGGTTTAAGATTTTTTGTGTTATGATCATAAAGAGTATTACCATACAAAGTAGTACAAAATTCATATTTGTGCATGATTTTTTCATATTCCAAAATTTAAAGAAAATTTCTTCACCCACCTCCTAACCTTCTTGCCCACCCCTGGTGAATTTACCACACTAGAAGTTTATTTCTGAAAAGGTACTTTTTTTGTTAAAAAAGGTGTTTTCGGAAATGTATCTCCGAAAACATGTTTTTTTTAATATAAAATATTGATTTCGGAGATGCATCTCCGAAATAAAGTTACTTTTCAGAAAATGTGGTGTTTTCGGAAGTTCATCTCCGAACGCACCCCCTTGGAGTTCCCCCTTGGAGGAATTCGGAAATGAACTTCCGAAATATTCGAAGACCAAATTGGTCTTGGAATGTTTCAGATATACACTTCCGAAATAATTAATAATTATTAAAAAAATTAAAATCAAGGTGAATCAATACAATTAATAGGTATAAAATCAAGGTGAATCAATAAAATGAAGGTGAATCAATAAAATCAAGGTGAATCAAAACATCCTAAACTATTTGAGTTAAAAATTATTTTACTAACTTATATAAATCAAAAATATTTTAATTCCATAAGTAAATTTTGAATTATATAGAATTAAATATAAAATTTATTCATTAAATAAAATTAAGACAAAATCTTTTTTTAATTTTTTTAAACTAAATAAAAAATTATCTCATTTTTAATTATGAATCAGAATAGAAATATATAAATATATAATAATAATTATTAATTTTGTAAGTGAAATATATAAATATATAATATATAAATATATAATAATTAATATATAAATATATAAATATATAATAATTAATATAAATTAAAACACTCATTTTTTTAATTTTTATAATTATTATATAAATATATAAATATATTTATAATTAATATATAATAATTATTATATATATATATATATAATAATTTTGATAAATATATAATAATTATTATAATTATTATATAAATATATAAATGAAAACACTCATTTTTGTAATTTTTTTGTAAATACATAATGATTATTATAAATATATAAATATATAAATAAAAAATTATAGCTCATTTTGTAAGTGAAATTATTTTAATTTTTTTAGTTAAAATTATTTTAAATTTTAAAATATGAATCAGAATAGAAATATATAATAATTATTATTCATAACTAATAAATTATATCAAAATATATAATTATTATTATTTATTACTCATAAATTATATCAAATTTATAATATATAAATTAATTCATATCCTAAAATTAATTTTTGGAATTTTTAGATTTTTTTTGTTTTTTCGGAGATGCATCTCCGAATTAATCAAAATCCAAATTTTTGGGATTTTTTCGGAAATGCACTCCCGAAGTCTGAAAAAATTTAGAAAAAAAGTATTTCGGAAATGTATTTCCGAAGCAGGGGTAAAATGGGATTTTCGCTGGGGGTGACCCCATAGAGAGGTGGGTAAAGAAAAAACCAATTTAAAAGGTGTATGCAGATTTTAAAATCTAAACTTTTTTATGGATAAAGTGTGTTTATATGGTATAAAATATAACAAATTAAATCCATTTTATTTTGTGCAATGTCTAAGCAATTGATGGATATAGAAAATGTTACAACAACATTCACTTGGTCTCTTAAATTTAAGATACTAAATAATTAAAAATAGAGATAAATATACTTTACCTCCTGCCATATAGGTAAAATTCGGTTTACTCCCATTTAATTTTTTGTTTTGTTTAAATTACCCTTTTAAAATATAAATTTTTTATGTTTTTGTCTCATATTATCCTTTGTAAAATGTTTTTTTTTATTTACTCTCCTGGTTTTTCTCTGGTTTTTACATGCTTAGGAGTACCCTAAAATTACAGGAGGTAATTCAAAAAAAAAACATTAATGAGGAATAACCCGAATTTCGCCTATAAAACAGAAGTAACGTATATTTATCCCTTAAAAATATTAATCAACTAAGTGATGAGTAGTAATATGCAACGTGAAAACACTCCTAGAACATTTGAAATTGTTGTGCTAATCATAGAAAAACAATTAATTTGATTGGTAATTTTAAGATTTAATAATTTCTAACTCTATGATGTCATTATATTTAACTATATTAGCAAAACATTATATAAATAATGTAGTTTGTGAAACGTTTGCATATAATCCGCAGTAGCACACTTGGTTAAATTCTGCAGTTGAATTTCCGGGTTCGATTCCCGGCTGCGGAAAATGATTTTGCCTAGTTTTTTTTTTTATTTAATTAATTTGTATTCATACAAAGTAATAACAGAAAAAGCTATAATTAACTTTACATACTATTGTTTATTCAAATTTGTCACAAACGAAATAACACTTTCAATATTTAAATTTTAAACTTTTTTATCAAACAAAAGAATCATAAGCTACTATACAAGGTTTTCTTCATATTATCATAAAAAAGTAGTGATAGGAGCTGTCATAATTGTATTTAAGAAGCATTTATCTAAACTTTGGATTGAAGCAGACCCTCTCACGATTATCCCAGCTTTATCTAACATCTCATTAGTTCCTTGGAAAATAAGAAAGCATTGGGATAACTGTTTGAAACTCATTGAGAATATGCGGATATTTTTGTTAATATAGGTCTCACAACTAATTCTCAGTAGTATTTTGATTTCACCCTCTTGAAAATTAGAAATGACTTTATAAAAAATAGATATGAGATTTCTTTTTCTAGTTCACACATTTTTTAATGGGTTTTACTCTAAACCCCCACTTGAAAATACTTACAACTAATAAAAAAATATAAATAATTTTAATTATCATCTAAGGAATTCGAATTTTAATATCCAGACCAAATCCTATAGAATCTTGATTTCGAATTCCGAACTATATATTAAAAAATAAACCAAATTTTTTATATGATGATCAATGATAAAAATGTACATTACCTATAATTCTAGATGATTTTGCGTCTTTTGATGTCAAAATACAATAGAATTGTTGTTTGCAAATAAAAGTATTAATTAAAAACGCATGGAAATTTTGGAAGGGTTTAAGATTTTTTGTGTTATGATCATAAAGAGTATTACCATACAAAGTAGTACAAAATTCATATTTGTGCATGATTTTTTCATATTCCAAAATTTAAAGAAAATTTCTTCACCCACCTCCTAACCTTCTTGCCCACCCCTGGTGAATTTACCACACTAGAAGTTTATTTCTGAAAAGGTACTTTTTTTGTTAAAAAAGGTGTTTTCGGAAATGTATCTCCGAAAACATGTTTTTTTTAATATAAAATATTGATTTCGGAGATGCATCTCCGAAATAAAGTTACTTTTCAGAAAATGTGGTGTTTTCGGAAGTTCATCTCCGAACGCACCCCCTTGGAGGAATTCGGAAATGAATTTCCGAAATATTCCAAGACCAAATTGGTCTTGGAATGTTTCAGATATACACTTCCGAAATAATTAATAATTATTAAAAAAATTAAAATCAAGGTGAATCAATACAATTAATAGGTATAAAATCAAGGTGAATCAATAAAATGAAGGTGAATCAATAAAATCAAGGTGAATCAAAACATCCTAAACTATTTGAGTTAAAAATTATTTTACTAACTTATATAAATCAAAAATATTTTAATTCCATAAGTAAATTTTGAATTATATAGAATTAAATATAAAATTTATTCATTAAATAAAATTAAGACAAAATCTTTTTTTAATTTTTTTAAACTAAATAAAAAATTATCTCATTTTTAATTATGAATCAGAATAGAAATATATAAATATATAATAATAATTATTAATTTTGTAAGTGAAATATATAAATATATAATATATAAATATATAATAATTAATATATAAATATATAAATATATAATAATTAATATAAATTAAAACACTCATTTTTTTAATTTTTATAATTATTATATAAATATATAAATATATTTATAATTAATATATAATAATTATTATATATATATATATATAATAATTTTGATAAATATATAATAATTATTATAATTATTATATAAATATATAAATGAAAACACTCATTTTTTTAATTTTTTTGTAAATACATAATGATTATTATAAATATATAAATATATAAATAAAAAATTATAGCTCATTTTGTAAGTGAAATTATTTTAATTGTTTTAGTTAAAATTATTTTAAATTTTAAAATATGAATCAGAATAGAAATATATAATAATTATTATTCATAACTAATAAATTATATCAAAATATATAATTATTATTATTTATTACTCATAAATTATATCAAATTTATAATATATAAATTAATTCATATCCTAAAATTAATTTTTGGAATTTTTAGATTTTTTTTGTTTTTTCGGAGATGCATCTCCGAATTAATCAAAATCCAAATTTTTGGGATTTTTTCGGAAATGCACTCCCGAAGTCTGAAAAAATTTAGAAAAAAAGTATTTCGGAAATGTATTTCCGAAGCAGGGGTAAAATGGGATTTTCGCTGGGGGTGACCCCATAGAGAGGTGGGTAAAGAAAAAACCAATTTAAAAGGTGTATGCAGATTTTAAAATCTAAACTTTTTTATGGATAAAGTGTGTTTATATGGTATAAAATATAACAAATTAAATCCATTTTATTTTGTGCAATGTCTAAGCAATTGATGGATATAGAAAATGTTACAACAACATTCACTTGGTCTCTTAAATTTAAGATACTAAATAATTAAAAATAGAGATAAATATACTTTACCTCCTGCCATATAGGTAAAATTCGGTTTACTCCCATTTAATTTTTTGTTTTGTTTAAATTACCCTTTTAAAATATAAATTTTTTATGTTTTTGTCTCATATTATCCTTTGTAAAATGTTTTTTTTATTTACTCTCCTGGTTTTTCTTTGGTTTTTACATGCTTAGGAGTACCCTAAAATTACAGGAGGTAATTCAAAAAAAAAAAACACTAATGAAGAATAACCCGAATTTCGCCTATAAAACAGAAGTAACGTATATTTATCCCTTAAAAATATTAATCAACTAAGTAATGAGTAGTAATATGCAACGTGAAAACATTCCTAGAACATTTGAAATTGTTGTGCTAATCATAGAAAAACAATTAATTTGATTGGTAATTTTAAGATTTAATAATTTCTAACTCTATGATGTCATTCTATTTAATTATATTAACAAAACATTATATAAATAATGTAGTTTGTGAAACGTTTGCATACAATCCGCAGTAGCACACTTGGTTGAATTCTGCAGTTGAATTTCCGGGTTCGATTCCCGGCTGCGGAAAACGATTTTGCCTAATTTTTATTTTATTTAATTAATTTGTATTCATACAAAGTAATAACAGAAAAAGCTATAATTAACTTTATATACTATTGTTTATTCAAATTTGTCACAAACGAAATAACACTTTCAATATTTAAATTTTAAACTTTTTTATCAATCAAAAGAATCATAAGCTACTATACAAGGTTCCTCCATATCATCATAAAAAAGTCATGATTAAATTTTGTCGTAAGTGTCAATCATCTTTTTACATACATGTTTTTCACACTGAGATATAAACCAGGGGGCTATTACTTTTATTTTATATTTTTTATATTTCCACAATCATCTTTTTATTTACTCAAACCTATTTTTTTCACAATTTTCAGCCATTGACACGAGAACTTTAGTACAATTCTAAATAAAAATAATTTAGACACACGAAAAACTATTTAATACAAAAATATTTGTTATTTAAGTATATTATTTAAAGTTCAAATAAGTGTTAGCGCTTGACAAGTAACACAGTAAAAGATTTGCATGTTATATTTATTTCACATACAAATACAATTGTAAGAGTTTTATAACTATATCGCTATTTCAAATGTAAAGTCTTATGTTTTGATTAATTTGAAGTTTTAGTTCTTAGGTAAGAGTTTACACCTCAATTTTAAGATTAAAAAATTGAATCTTTTTAGAAAGAAAAATTTAAAATAGTCATTAATGTCATTTAAATTAATTTTAATTTTAACTTTTCACCTGATTTCAATAGACATGTTTAATGAATAATATTGTTTTGTAACAACATGATATGTATAGTTAGCTAGCTAACTTAAGTATACACTTTAGCTGCATAGTTATAGCTTAGCCTCTTAATATAAATATAAGGATCCAATGTAACAATAATTACTTTTTACTGCAATAATGAGAAATTTTACTTTACTCTTTCTCTCTTCTTGTGATATCAACATGGTATCAGAGCTCAACTGAGCTCTGGTGACCGTTCCTTTTCCTTTTCTTGCTCGTTCAAGATTTTGCAGTTTCTTCCATCGATTGTTTCCCTCATCTTCTCCAATCGATTTTCTCTGCAATCTTTCTCTTTCTGATTTACCATGGATCACCAGAGCTATGTTGATTTTGCGACGAACTCTACAAATCCCTTTTACCTTCATCTGAATGAAAGCCTAGCCTTGATTCTCGTTGCTCCACCACTGGACAACAAGAACTATCACACCTGGTCTCGCTCGATGCACATCGCGTTGATCTCGAAGAACAAGGAGAAGTTCATCGATGGATCGTTTCCCAAACCTTTCATCACCGATCCTCTATACGCTCAATGGATTCGTTGCAACACCATGGTGCTCTCATGGATTCAACGATCTATCTCCGATTCCATTGCGAAGTCCGTGTTGTGGATTGATTATGCTTCTGGTGTATGGAAGAATTTACGAATTAGGTTTTCGCAAGGTGATGTTTTTCGCATTTCAGATATCCAAGAAGAACTCTATTGCTTCCGCCAAGGTACACTCGATGTTTCCGAATACTTTACGCAGTTAAAGATGCTTTGGGACGAACTTGAGAATTATCGTCCCCTTCCGTGTTGTACCTGCTCCTTTTCTTGTTCTTGTGGTGCCGTTGATTCTGCCAAAGCGTATCGCGAACAAGACTATGTTATCAGATTCTTGAAAGGCTTGAATGAACGCTTTGCACACTCCAAGTCTCAGATCATGATGATGACACCCTTGCCACACATTGACAAAGCTTTCTCCCTCGTCATTCAACAAGAACGAGAATTGGACTATGCTTCACCCACTGATTCCACAAACACTGAAGTTACAGCTCTTCATGTTGGCACTCCACAAGGCAAACTATCACAACCTTCAAAGGGTAGAGGTTATTCTTCAGCAAAGGGTGCTCATAGGATTTGCACACATTGCGGCCGAACAAACCATACTGTAGATACATGCTTCCAAAAAATACTTCCAATGTTCATAACACTGCTCCTCAATCTCAGGCCAACAATACTTCCAATGGTTCGGTATCTACAGATTCTTCTTCAGGATCTTCGTTTGGTTTTACTCAGGAGGAGTTTCAGAGTCTCAAAGCCTTACTCCAGCAATCAAAAACCGCAACAGCTGCAAATTCCATCACCACTTCCCCTCTAGCCATGAACTCTCACACTCCCACGACAATTGGTAAGAATTCTTCCCTCTGGATTTTAGACACAGGAGCCACAGATCAAATCACCTCTGATCTTTCAAATTTTTCTTCTTACCATACTATCGTGCCTATATCTATATCCCTGCCAAATGGTTCTCACATAGATGCTTCCATCTCTGGAAATGTTGTAGTTACTCCTAGCCTTACCCTTCACAATGTTCTATTCATTCCCTCTTTTCATGTCAATTTGATATCTGTAACTAAACTCACTGATAACATGAATTGTACTCTAAATTTTACTTCCACCACATGTCATATTTTGCAGAACCTTTCGAGGCAAACGATTGGTACAACTAAGCTGCAAAGAGGCCTTTATATCATAGATACTCATACTCAATTTCCTCAATGTAATTCCCTTACTTCAAATTCTTTTGAAATATGGCATTTTAGGCTAGGACATGCCTCTGATTCATGTATGCATACTTTAGCTAAAAGCTTTCCCATCATTTCTTGTAATAAAAATTCCATGACAGCTTGTGATTCTTGTCATTTAGCTAAACAGAAAAAGCTTCCCTTCCCTACTAGTGTTACCCTTACTCATGCTCCTTTTGATATTCTCCATGCTGATTTATGGGGCCCTTTTGCCACTGAATCTATTCATGGTCACAAGTATTTTCTTACATTAGTAGATGATTATTCTCGTTTTACATGGATCATTTTTCTAAAAACTAAATCTGAAACAAAACAGAGCATTATTCATTTTGTAGCTTCCTTAGAAAACCAATTCAATACTACTTTAAAATGTTTTCGATCAGATAATAGCTCTGAGTTTCTTACCTTAAGCCAGTTTTTCCTATCCAAGGGTATTGCACATTAGAAATCCTGTGTAGAAACACCCCAACAGAATGGGGTGGTTGAGCGCAAACACCAACATATTCTAAATGTGGCTAGGGCTCTCACCTTTCATTCCAATGTCCCTACAACCTTATGGAACTTTTGTATTAAACATGTTGTGCACTTAATAAACAGGATACCTAGCCCACTTCTTCAAAATAAATCTCCTTATGAAATTATTTTCAAATCTTTTCCTGTCTTAATACATCTGAAATTTTTTGGTTGCTTATATTTTGCAACCACACTCCAAGCTCATAGAACTAAGTTCCAACCTAGGGCTAGAAAGGCTACATTTCTTGGCTTTAAATATGGTACAAAAGGTTATTTGCTTTATGACATGTTATCTCATGAATTGTTTGTTTCTAGAAATGTTGTTTTTTATGAAAGTATTTTTCCCTTTAAGCCTGTTAATCCTCCTGTCCATGAAACCATGCCTAGTCTGTTGGATAATACACCCAATCTTGAGGCAGATTTGTCTCCTGTTTCTCTTAATCTCCCTGTCCCTATTGTCACTCCTCTCTCTTCTGCAGCTGGCCCCTCTCCTACTGACACTAGCCTTCCTTCCACTTGCAGCCCCACTTTCATAGACTTTGACCCTAACACTCTCCCTGACACTCCTATCAATGACACATCCCCTGGCCCACCCAGTCCAGCTGTGTCTGATAGTCCCACTGTCCCTGTGCAACCTACCCAAAAATCTACTAGGCCAAAACACCCTCCTTCTTACCTTCAAGACTTTCATTGCAACCTTTTAACTACAGCCTCTCAACCTCTTCCAAATATCCCTTATCCTCTCTCCAATTCTCTTTCATACCAAAATTGTTCCCCTACTTACAAAAATTTCTGTTGCACCATTTCTTCTATACCTGAACCAAAGACATACCTTCAAGCCTCCAAACATGATTGCTGGAAAAAAGGCTATGCAGGCTGAGATAACTGCTCTTGAAAACAACCAAACTTGGATTCTTGTTGATCTTCCTGCAGGTAAAGTTCCAGTTGGATGCAAATGGGTGTACAAGGTAAAATATCTTGTGGATGGTTCCATAGAGAGATATAAAGCTCGGCTGGTGGCTAAAGGTTACACTCAACTTGAAGGTGTGGACTATTTTGATACCTTCTCCCCTGTTGCAAAGATCACTACAGTTAGAGTTCTCCTAGCCATAGCTGCCATCAAACATTGGCATTTGGAGCAGCTTGATGTAAACAACGCTTTTCTCCATGGAGATCTCAATGAGGAAGTATATATGGACCTCCCTCCTGGCTATGGTAATTCTAATCCTTCTAAGGTATGCAAGTTGACAAAATCTCTCTATGGCTTGAAACAAGCCAGTAGACAGTGGCAAGCCAAACTTTCTTCTGCATTACTTAATTTAGGATACACTCAATCTGAAACTGATCACTCACTTTACACAAAACACATTGCACAACACTTCACTGCTCTTTTGGTCTATGTAGATGACATAGTTCTTACAGGAAATTCCCTCCCTGAGATTGCTTCTGTCAAGAAATTTTTGGATCACAAATTTCGCATCAAAGATCTTGGCCAGCTCAAATATTTTCTTGGCCTCGAAATTGCTCAATCCACTGCAGGGATATTTCTTAATCAAAGGAAATATGTTTTGGAGTTGCTTGAGGACACAGGTTTTCTTGCAGCTAAACCTGTTTCTACTCCTCTTGATCCCAGTACTAAGCTTACTTCCACTTCTGGTATTCCCTTAGATGATCCTTCATCATACAGGAAGTTAATTGGTCGCCTTTTGTATCTCACTAACACTTGCCCAGACATTTCTTATGCTGTGCAACACCTTAGCCAATTTGTTTCTAATCCTTTTCTGGCTCATTACCAGGCTGCAACTCGTGTTCTACGGTATCTAAAAGCTTTTCCTGCGCATGGTGTGTTCTTCTCCAGTACTAGTTCCTTAAAGCTTCACGGTTTTTCAGACTCCGATTGGGCACGTTGCCCAGATTCTAGAAAATCAGTCACCGGTTTCTGTGTGCTCTTAGGTGATTCTCTTCTCTCATGGCGGTCTAAGAAACAAAATAATGTGTCTCGTTCTTCCACTGAGGCAGAATACCGGGCTTTGGCTTCCCTCACATACGAAATTTAGTGGCTTCGTTACTTGTTCGATGACTTTCGCATATCATTTTCTGAACCTGCATCTGTCTACTACGATAGCAAGTCTGCTATCTATCTTGCTCACAATGCAACCTTCCACGAATGCAGCAAGCACATAGAGTTGGATTGCCACGTTATTCGCGAGAAGTTGCTATCCAAACTCATTCATCTCCTACCTATCCCCTCAAACTCCCAGCTGGCTGATGTCTTAACTAAGCCTCTACACTCTCCCTTATTCTCTTCTCTTTTGTCCAAGTTAGGATTATGTAATATATACATCCCAACTTGTGAGGAGGTAACAGCATGATATGTATAGTTAGCTAACTAACTTAAGTATACACTTTAGCTGCATAGTTATAACTTAGCCTCTTAATATAAATATAAGGATCCAATGTAACAGTAATTACTTTTTACTGCAATAATGAGAAATTTTACTTTACTCTTTCTCTCTTCTTGTGATATCAACATTTTGTACGGGTCAAAAGCTTAAATAGTTAAGGTCTGATTCATCTCAAATCCATTTCATTCCATTCAGCTGAAGATGTAAAGTCACTATTCATAAGAAATAAAGTATATTCTCTGATATTTACTTTTAATTAATCTGATCTTAAATCATAAATTGACTTGGTATTGGAGTGTTAACCATGTAGGTCCGCCCCGCATTGTCGTAAAGGAGATCAGCACAACCGTTTCAAGGTTATCAATTTTCCAACTGCGTCTATTTCTGATTCCTGAACAGAACAGTGATGTCGTCTCTGGTAATTGACTTAAGATTCCTATTATTTTCAAGATTTCAAATCCAATCTCTGATTTACCAGTTCACGACCTCCTTAGATCACCAAATCAAAAAAGTTCAAAAGCGAACACAAAGTTCTGTCATAGTCGATCTAATCAGTCACTATTTCAACAACGATTAATCATATTCTCAAGTTTGTGATTCCATCGAGAATTTCGCAAAGCAACAGAAGAAAGGATCCTTGGTCCAAATTTGGATCTATGCTAAAAATTGAAAGCAATTTTCTCGAAGGTCATGCTGAAGGTTTGCGATCCACCTTCCTGTCAAACGTCACATATACTTCCTGCCATTAACGTGGTGTTCACCGTGGCAACATTGAAGATACGACAAGTTCATAGTGACTATCAGACATATATTTGGTGCTGAAGCCCCTTCTATCGGTATCGAAGATGAGTTAAATCACCCTGTCCTTTACAAGTCCTCATGCTTGAGAGAATATGTACTTATATATTTATTAAAGACTTGCATCAGGGTAATGCGGTGACCGCCTCTATCAGGCGCCCATCTCAGAGAGCCTAAGCATGATTTTCACTCACTAAATAGCTCGCCCTGGTAGGAAAGTGAGGGTGGTGACATGAATACAATATGTGACCATGCAAGGTAATGCAAAATTCGATATGATTATTGGTATGATAACCCTCGTATGCTGAGAAAATTATGGAATGAGTGAGGTTGCTTCCTAGTAGTCGGTCGGGATTGATATGGTTAGCATAAAATAGGTTGTCATGGCATCTTTAGGAACAATAAAGGAGAGTTTATCTTTGCCTTATTTGAAAATCCCAAAAATACTTCTTCTATTCAATTTGAGTTCAAAGTAGTGACAAGAGCATTCACAATTACATCTAAGAAGAATTTATCTAAACTTTGGATTGAAACAGACCCTCTCATGTAGAAGTGGCAAAACAGGCCGCCTGTCCCATCTTAAGTTCGCCAAAAAAAGAGCAGGACGGGCAAACCCGCCAAGTGAAAATGGGCATAAAAATCTAGCCTTCCCCACCAAGTAGCGAGTTGGCGGGCTTGCCCGCCTTTATATTTATTTATTTATAATAGATTAATAGGTATTTTTACCTTTCAATTAATTTTTCACTTATTTTTTAGAACAAAATTTTTTAATGCATATTTTAAACAAATTTTACTTAAAAAACTGTTGCATATACTCACAAATAAATATATAAAATAAAACTATCAAGAATTGAAATTATTAGAATTAACTAAAAAGGGTGGGCTTAGGACGATACGGATTAAACAAATAGGCGGGACGGAAATACACTAGAATTCTAAATGATTTTGTGATTTTTGATGTGGAAATACATTAGAATTGTTGTTTGCAAATAAAAGTCTTAATTAAGAACACAAGGAAATTTTGAAAGGGTTTAAGATTTTTTGTGTTATGATCATAAAGAGTACTGCCATGCAAGGTAGTGCAAAATTAATTTTTGTGCCTGATTTTACCATATATTCTAAAATTTGAAAGGTGTATCTGAACTTAAAAATCTAATTTTTTTTTACATAGAGTGTGTTTGTGATGAAGAGATTTCAATCTCCGATGATGAGAAATGCTATTTTCAGATTTCCATATTAAAAAATAACTAATTAAATCAATTTTTTTTTATATTTTATTTGCTTTGAAGAAGTGTCTATGCAGTGTCTAAACAATTGAGTGAGATAGAAAATGTTACAACAATCACTTCGTAAGAGATATTAAATAATTAAAAACATTATTCAATTTAGTGATGAGAGTATTATGCAACGTACTGAAAACACTCATAGAACATTTTAAATTGTTGTGCTAATCATAGAAAAACAATTAATTTGATTGGTAATTTTAAGATTAATATTTTCTAGCTCTATGATGTCATTCTATTTAATTATATTAACAAAACATTATAAATATTGTAGTTTGTGAAACGTTTGCATACAATCCGCAGTAGCACACTTGGTTAAATTCTGCAGTTGAATTTCTGGGTTCGATTCCCGGCTGAGGAAAATGATTTTGCCTAATTTTTATTTTATTTAATTAATTTGAATAATACAAAGTAATAACGGAAAAAGCTATAATTAACTTTACATACTATTGTTTATTCAAATTTGTCACAAACGAAATAACACTTTCAATATTTAAATTTTAAACTTTTTTATCAAACAAAAGAATCATAAGCTACTATACAAGGTCTCCTCCATATTATCGTAAAAAAGTCATGATTAAATTTTGTCGTAAGTGTCAATCATCTTTTTACTACATGTTTTTCACACTGAGATATAAACGAGGGGGCTATTACTTTTATTTTATATTTTTTTATATTTCCGCAATCATCTTTTTATTTACTCAAACCTATTTTTTTCACAATTTTCAGCTATTGAGACGAGAATTTTAGTACAATTCTAAATAAAAATAATTTAGACACACGAAAAACTATTTAATACAAAAATATTTGTTATTTAAGTATATTATTTAAAGTTCAAATAAGTGTTAGCGCTTGACAAGTGACACAGTAAAAGATTTGCATGTTATATTTATTTCACATACAAATACAATTGTAAGAGTTTTATAATTATATCACTATTTCAAATGTAAAGTCTTATGTTTTGATTGATTTGAAGTTTTAGTTCATAGGTAAGAGTTTACATCTCAATTTTAAGATTAAAAAATTGAATCTTTTTATAAAGAAAATTTTAAAGATTCTCTAGCAAACTAGGCTATTGACGTCGGAGGTTATATCTCATGAATTTTCACAGTTCTCTCTAGCAAACTAATTGGTAAAGGTGCTTTCGGTGAGGTATGCAAAGTTGTTAGCTTTTGTGAAAAATGTAGGTGAGGTTATGTCGTGGTATGAACTTAAAGTATGTTCATGCATCACAATAAGTTGTTAGCTTTTGTGAAAAATGTAGGTGAGGTTATGCCGTGGTAAACGTACTGGAGAAATTTTTGCCATGAAGAAATTGAAGAAGTCAGAGATGCTTAGTCGTGGACAGGTACCGTGTTATGTAAATATATACATACTTCCCCTTCTACTGCAACTTTAATTTTAGTATTTAGACGCTCAAAATTCATACCCTCCGGTTGTTGTACTTGAGTTGCTTCTTTAAAGCTGATGTCGTTTGTTGCACTACATATCTGTTTATGCTGCTGTTTCCAGACATCAGAGGTGATCCTTACATCAACCTCAACTGTAAAGGATGAATGTGGGAAGCCCCAACTGAAGTTGTGTGGAAGATAAGAAGACTTGTTGGACAATGTTTAATAAAATTCCAACCTTTAAATTTACCTACTATTAGAGAATGTAAAAATTGAAGAGTGAGTCAATCATGTCTAAATGACTAAAACCAAAGAGAGAAAGCAAAGGATGTTGAGTTACAGTAGTTCACAACAATGCCATGGCCTTATCTAATCTCTCATAAATTTAGTTCATTGCATGTAAATGTATTTCTATATTTTATTAGTCTGTGATGGAAAATTTCGGTGTATGTATGCATCAGGGGTTCCTTTTGGGAAGTTATTTGTATGGTACTTCTTTTTTTCTCTTGCAGAAAAAACCAATACCTGAACTTTTAAATTCTTTAGATACCTACTCGATGATTTGATACTTTCAACATATACTAACATGTAAAGTTTCACAGGTAGACTCTATTGCATGCTACTGTAAAGTAGATTCAGGCCTGAAAACAGTGGTCGGGCCAAGGAAATTAGTTTCAGGATCGAAGATATCTATCCAACCTGACATAAACCCGAATGCACATAGGAACTAAAACTTGCACAAAGAGAAGACTAGAGTTCAACCTCCTCTGCTACCTGGTCTTCTCGATGATCCTGCTACCGCGTGTTTGCGCTTGGTTTGCAAGAGATGGTATCGCCTTCTGTCTGCAAATTTCTTTTATTCACTCAGGAAAAGTATCAGAGTGGAAGAAGAATGGGTTTATGTCATCAAAAGAGACTGTGAAGGGAAATTTTCAACAGCACAAACACAACCACTTCGTTTGGAACTCTGTCATTCGTGGCCATTCTTTGAGCCCTTCTCTCTTATCCTCATGTGAACTCAACTTCTATGTCTTCTACTCTGAGATAATGAACTCTCCTGAAAGGCAAGTTACTTATACTCTATACTATGTATAGACATTTAGGCTTAAATGTGCTATCTTTGAAAGTGTGTTTGGCTCATGAGTTCATATTTAATTGAAACTTGAAACTAATGTACCTTTTCTCCCTCTAAAAGTTTCCAACTATTTAAGATGTCAAATGCTTGCATATATATGTGCTGAATTCATTTGATGCTACTGGCCTGGCATCAATAATTTTGCTTGAAAAGTTATTTATTCATTCTTCTGAGCTAATATTCCAAGTTTTGTCTAGATTACATCAACAGAGAGAGACTAATGTTGTTTGGTATCTGGACTGTCTAGAGTTGTTCAATGCAATTAAGGGGAAAGGTCATATCATATATTTTATCAGTTATGCGCTGGTGCACCACCATCTCTTCGGGGTATTTACAGGCTTGTACCCAACTATTTCACTTTTGTTAATATTTTGACGCATGAGATTATCTTGTACAGACATTGCATGAACCAATTGGTGTAGTAGGACAAATTATTCCTTGGAATTTTCCTCTACTTATGTTTGCTTGGAAAGTTGGACCAGCACTAGCATGTGGTAATACCATTGTCCTGAAGACGTCTGAGCAAACACCGCTAACAGCTCTCATTGTGGCTAAACTACTTCATGAGGTGAGCTCATAACTAATAATGATATTAGTTTTCTTTTTTAGTAAAAGATATTTAGAGCAAGTAAAGAGGGATTTTTTTTAGTTCTCTGTAATTCTATTTCTATAATGAACACAGAAGGGAGTTTTCATATTTATACATCCTATTGAGAAACTGAATTGCAGGGTAGTTGTTGTTAACATATATATGGTGACATTAGGGCATATGGGGTGGGATGATATTCGGTGGTACAACAATTCAAACACTGATACTCATAATAATAATAGTGCGGTGTAATTGAGAAAAAGAGGTATACTTTATACACTTCAATTTAAACCTTAATTATTTAAATTATTTAATGTAATTTCTTAGTTTAATATATTCTACGGTATTAATTAATGAGTGCATTTGTTTTGAATGAATAAATTAGTGTTGGTTTTCAAATCGTAACAGGTTAAAGAATTGGAGACTTTAAAAAAAGTTGTAATGAAATATGATACCAAGGCTGGTGCAATGGAATATTTTGATCCTGAGAAATACAAAGATGCTAACTTATCGGTCCGGGTTAATGAACAAATAATGACCAACTTATTGCAGTCCCTCCTGGTTGGCCTATCGATAATAAGCATCTTTGTTATCAAGAAGATACCAAATTCAGTCTTAAGGGGTTATTTTGCTTACATGGCAATTGATAGTCTTCCAGGGAATCAGTTTTGGGAAAGGTTATTGCTCCTCTTCATCGCCCCAAGCCGATGTTACAAGTAACTAAACCTTGTGCTTAAACTTTTTTATTTCAATGTAGAAGCTAATGTAGTACTAATTGTTGTTATTGACTGTTTTGTGTTGGACAGAATTTTGCAGAATCACACGCCTCATTCATGGAGACAGCACCATTTAAAACCATAGCTGGATTTACAGCCTTACAGTTCGCATATTTTCTGTTCTGTTTCGGGGTCACATGGAATTTTGTTTCCGCTATCGTTCTTCCTTCTCATAGTTCTAAGAGAACATGTTCTACCAAACATATTCAATCCTTACGATCTTCAGGAACTACATGCTTCTGAATATGAGGAAGTTATCAATGCTCCACGTGGAGTACGTAGTATGTCACTAAAGGTATGAACTATTATCAGTATTGAGTATTTATTTCTGGTTACGAGTATACTGCATAGAAATGAGACCAACAGTCGAGCTTGATTCTGATCATTATGTTAATAATAGCAAGGCTGTTCGAGAAGCGATATGTTTTCTGATGGATCCAGTAGTCGATAGAGATCTTTGTTATGTGCAGTGATCGATATGCCAATCTCAACACAGTTTTCTTTGATGTAAGTTTAAACGAAAATGAAGAGTTTTACAATTATGAGGTGAAAATCATAGACACAATTAATTATGCAATATCTAACCTTGACCTTTTTTAGGTTAACATGAAAGGACTTGATGGAATTCAAGGACCTGTATATATGGGGACTGGATGTGTTTTCAACCGACAAGCGCTTTACGGATACAGTCCACCTTCTATGCCAAATTTACCAAAATCCTCATCATCATGTTGTTGCTGCCCTTCAAAGAAGCCTACTAAAGATGCCTCGGAGCTTTGTAAAGATGCAAAAAGGGAAGAGCTTGATGCTGCCATTTTTAATCTTAGGGAGATTGAGAGTAAAATTTTGTTCAATGGTCTATAATTGTACTTATGAGTTTCTACAAATTGCTGTCATCATGGTTGTGCCAAATTCACTATAATTTTTGTTGTTGAAGATTTTGGAGAAATGGAGTTAATTGTCAATTGATACAGCACTACTGGCTCCTTAAAACATCTTATTTATTTTTCTTAGCTCATTACAACATTGTTACAGCATGCATATAATAAAGTAATTTCAAATATAATTTGTAAAATTAGTGATGAGTTATATATCTATGGACACTTGAGCTTTCCATCATATGTGGTGATGGATGCATATCAAGGACACAAATCTCTATTCCCAGCTGTGCCTGGTGGAACACAGTTGCATATTCTACAACAATCACTGCATGCTGTCAAACATATTTTTTGCCTTGAAGCTTTGCTGCATCTATAATTGCACTTATCATTACAATCTGCAACATACATACATACATACATACAAATTTAGTTACCAATAAAGTTTTAACAATAAGAGTGGGGATATATTTATGTAAGAAACCATTGATTTCACACACACAGCTATCTATCCAGCAGCAACAACCATGTATTGATTTCCACTATACATCTCCAACTGAAAAATTCAATAAAAATAGCCAGAAAAATTTAGCAAGAAATTTATTTCAAATCCTGTCACTAAATTTTGTAATAATTTTTTTTCCCTCTTGAATAAGGATAAAGCATAGAAGTGCCAAGATTAGGATCTTTTTGGTGAAGGCCATGGTTAGTTAATTACCACCTGTTTTCTAAGCTTTGGAGAGAGAAAATTAGACAAGCTTAAGGACAGAGAATTTGGAAACCAACGTTTGTATAATTCTATTTCATTAATAGTTATTTTGAAACCATTTTTTTTTAAATCATGTGATTAATGAATTTTGAACTGATCATGAGTATTCATTCACATTTGTATGTCTGGCCAAAACAACAAAAATAACTATTAGTGGGTTTTAATTATATTTTAACTAAACTTTATCATGGGATTGTAAGATTAATTTCGCTTCAATCAATATATGATATGAAGCATTTAATAAATTAAATTAAATTTTACCTAATAAGACATTTTTCTGGATTGTGTTAGATTAAACTACAATTTTAAATGATATTAAATAAAATTTGAATATTAACGAGAACACGAAGTTATTGATCAAAATAATAAATATTAGCGGAAACACCGAGTTATTGACAAAATATTGGATATTAATGGGAACACGAAATTTAATATAAGTTTTTTGAAAATTAACAGAAACATTAAGTCCACGTAATTTTTTTTTGAATATTAACGAAAACAAATTTGGAATATTAACGGGAACATGAAGTTATTGATCAAAATAATAAATATTAATGTGAATACGGAGTTACTGATTAAAATAATGAATATTAACGAGAACATGAAGTGGTTGATTAAAATATTAACGGGAACATGAAGTTACTGAATAAAATATTGAATATTAACGAAAACATGAATTATTGATCAAAATATTGAATATTAACGGTAACCTAAAATTATAGATCAAAATATTAAACATTAACGGGAACATGAAGTTATTGATAAATTGATTGAAATAACTTTTTTTATATAAAAAATTACAATATTGAACAAAATGCGGGAACATGAAGTTATTGATCAAAATATTAAATATTAACGTGAACATGAAGTTAATGAATAAAATATTTAATATTAACTATACCAAAACAAAATAATATTTGGACACGGAAACATAAAGTTATTGATCAAAATATTTATTATTAACGGGACCTGAAGTAACTGATCAAAATATTTTTTATTAATTACATTCAATTATTATTTTTTCACGGATAACCAGATATTTTTCTATTAAAAAAATATCTGAAACAAATGCGCACCCCTCACCAGAACCCGTGCGAACGCACGGGTTTGTTACTAGTTTCACATACAAATACAATTGTAAGAGTTTTATAATTATATCACTATTTCAAATGTAAAGTCTTATGTTTTGATTGATTTGAAGTTTTAGTTCATAGGTAAGAGTTTACATCTCAATTTTAAGATTAAAAAATTGAATCTTTTTATAAAGAAAATTTTAAAGTAGTCATTAATGTTATTTAAATTAATTTTAATTTTAATTTTTCACTCGATTTCAATAAACATGTTTAATGAATAATATTGTTCTGTGCTGGTCAAAAGCTCAAATAGTTAAGGTCAGATTTATCTTAAATCCATTTCATTCAGCTGAAGATGTAAAGTCACTATTCACAAGAGACAAAGTATATAATACTCCCTCCGTTTTTTATTATAAGTCGTTTTAGACTTTTCACACAGTTTAAGAAAAATAATAATTGTTGTATGAAAATAAGAAATTATAAAGGTTTTTACAAAATTATCCCTCATTAATGACATATGGAAGATAAATTTATATAATTGAAAGGAGAGAGAATAATAAATATTTAAGGATATAATAGGAAAAGTAGCATTAATTATTCATTGGAATTGTAAAACGACTTATATTTAAATACAATTTTTTTTCCAAAACGACTTATAATAAAAAACGGAGGGAGTAATATATACTTTTAATTAAACTGATCTTAAATCATAAATTTACTTAGTATTGGAGTGTTAACCATGCAGGTCCGTTCCGCATTGTCGTAAAGGAGATCAGCACAATCGTTTCAAGGTTATCAATTCTCCAACTGCGTCCATTTCTGATTCCTGAACAGAACACTGACCGATGTCTCTGATAATTGACTTATGATTCCTATTATTTTCACGATTTCAAACTCAATCTCTGATTTACCAGTTCACGACCTCCTTAGATCGCCAAATCAAAAAAGTTCAAAAGCGAACACAAAGTTTTGTCATAGTCGATCCAATCAGTCACTATTTCAACAACGATTAATCAGATTCTCAAGTTTGTGATTCCATCGAGAATTTCGTAAAGCAACAGAAGAAAGGATCATTGGTCCAAATTCGGATCTATGCTAAAAACTGAAAGCAATTTTCTCGAAGATCATGCTGAAGGTTTGCGATCCGCCTTCCTGTCAAACGTCACATATACTTCCTGCCACTAACGTGGTGTTCACCGTGGCGACATTGAAGATACGACAAGTTCATATTTACTATCGAACATATATTTGGTGCTGAAGCCCCTTCTATCGGTATCGAAGATGAGTTAAATCATATTTACTATCGGACATATATTTGGTGAAGGAGAAAATAGTCAAACATAATTAATTAGAAATTTTCCCTCCCCTCCATCTACCCTGAAGCACCCTTAATACTTGTCATTCTTTTCTTTTGTTTTGAATGGAAGTTGATTTCAAGAGAAATTGCTTGTCTCTTGGCTGGAGTTACAAAGGAGGAAGAGTATATCCACATTTCAAAATCTAAATCTTAAAAGGGTTTATCAGGAGATTGAAATCCAGGTTGTTTTTGGTACAAATGGGCCTCACTTCACTGATAAAGTGATTTTGTTGTAAAATGGACACGTCTAAATTCAATTGTTGCTTTGCATGCCCTGGCTAGTATGATGATAATATATTGTCTTCACTGTTAATATTGTGAAACCATAAGTCTGTGAGCTTAGTGAGTTAGCTTCTACTGTCTAACAAGCGCTGCTACCATAGTAATGATGCAGGTAGTGGAAATTTGCTTACAGTCAGATATCAGATATACTGAATGCATCATGCTGTGTGTAATGGTTTTTGGAGATATAATACATGATTTACATCATAACATGACAATAAAACATACAAGGATCGACATGATATCTTCTCTATTTTGGCCACGTCCATGTTGAAGTTAGGGTGCGTTTGATTGATTTCTAAAATATGAAGTACAGTACAAGACAACTTTTTATATTGTACTGTGTTTAATGGTCAATGCAGGAGTATTGAATAATGAAGCCTCTTAATAAGAAGTGATGTCGTCACTATCATAAGTTTCCAACATCAAAAGTATTTAACATATATAGCCACCACATAATGAACTTGCAATAGAACTTGCTAAACAATAACCAATCCACAGTATGTTAGGTTCTAAAACAATAAAATTGGACTTGTGACAGTTTCATCTACGGCAGCATAATGTAATAGAACTATTACACGACACAGCGGTAGGTTACCAGAGAATTGAACATCTCGCCACTGTGAGTGATCTTGACAACTTGTCCTTTTTCCAGCCCATAGTAGCTAGCTATGGCATCAGTTCTTAGCATGAGAGGTAACTAAAAAGAGCAACAAAAATGAGCAAAAATTACTGGTATAATCAATTAAAAGCTTTGTTTTTACTACAGTATTACGCTTTCAGCGTTAAAATAATCAGAATTCTATACAATTCGACACAAACCCTCACCCCTAAAGTTTAACCATAACTTTTCTCATTTTTCCTTAACCAGAATTTCATTTTTTTTCTCACTTTCAATGAAAACTACAATCAAAATGAATAATTACTGCATAGTGCTAGCAAGTTATAGACAGCCAATAAGCATGTTTACAAACTTTACCTGGTTCGCTTCCACCTTATGCTTCCTGAGCAGTTCTTGCTTCTCATCAGCAGTCAGTATCTCATACTTTGGCTGCAGCACATGCTTTGTTACATTGACCACCAAGTCAGCCAACTACAAACAAAGTACCATGGGGGTAATATCAGTTGCAATTTTTTTAATAAAAATCTTAAATCATGCAATATGAACTTAACAAACTAGGAATCTTACAGCTAATCTATAACTTAGAAATGAAAATATCATTGGATGAGCTCTGTAGTGAGTATGCATCTAGACACCATGCTAATTTGGTCATACATGAGCTGAAGTTAGCAAGTTTAATCCCAAATGTAAAGCAGGAAACAAGATAACGTCCTTTTGTTTCAGTCCTTGGTTGAACAATGCAAAAATAAAATATTTATAGCTTTGGACCTATCCCAAGATATACTTGAATAAGCCAAGTTACTGCCCTCATAGGTGATGTGATCAAAGCAAAAGCTCAAGTCAATTTATATGTCTTACATTTTCAGAAAGAGGTACTAGTATTAGATATGTTCCTAGTTCAATATACTATAAATAAGATTACAAGAAGAGCTAAACCACTAAATTTGGTTTATTTACTCTGTACAGCAATATATAGATTAAAAGTTGAACATTTATGGAGGGGCTAACTTACTTTTATAATCTCAACTTTACATTGACAGGTTTCCAAATCTTTACGTGCATACGGAGTCATTTTGCTTTGCACAATAAGTATCAGCCTACTCAGATTTTCTCTGTCAACAATCTGGCTATATATTTCCATCAATGTTTTTTTCTTTATATCTTCATTTCCTCTGAACATAACCTGCACCTGTGCAGCAGAATATCAAAAACAACTTTGTGGATATAAAAAGCTTCGCTCATGCTATGCAATTAGGTAACAAAGGATTATAACACACAAACGGTTAAAGTCATTCCATGGGAAAAACATAAGATGCAGCTGATCTTGAATGTAAGTGTAAGTTTTTTAATCTTGAAGAATCAGCTTTATTACCTACACAAATGAAATTCATGAAAAAAGGGGGGGCGGGAGAGTTTTATGTCTCCCAAAACTTGATGAAAGGAATCAAAACTAGGCTTAGTATTTAAGAAATTTGTGCATGCCCAATATATAAATTGGAAAGAGATGAAAACAACAGTTAAAAGATAATTCAACAGTCAAGGTTAGTTATTGGGTCTTGGATGGAGTGGTTAGATATATACTATGCACTCTCATTCAATATTCTAGAACAATGTCAAAACATATTGGTAAAAATATTCTGGCTGTCTTATATTTTTCATCAATAATTGATTTATAAGCCAAAACAGAGAACGAACTTTATAGCAAAATGGAGAAAACCCAGAATATTATTCTACATAATGTCAGAGACTTCTCAAGATACCATTAAACTGTAAACTTTTTTTACTGAAAAAATAATACTAACAGAAGATGCTGTTACTTTATCTATATCAATAATCAAATAGAAGAACAATAATGTATAAAAACGTTTATGAAGGACTGAAGTCTGAAATGAAACCCACACGAAGATAATAGAAGTGATTATATGATATGCAGTGTCGTGTTGGTGTCGCAACACATGTCAAACTAAACTAGTTGAAAAGTAAAGAAACTAATCATATTCAGAAGCACATAAACATTGTGTGACTATCCAAATACATCTACAATTTAGAGGCAAGCTCTGCAACGAAACCTTCATATGTTTGAAAAAGTACTCCAAAAACCTCCCAATGTATGGAACAACACCCCGAACAGGACACTGACACGGCTATACTGGCAATAATTTATAAAAATGAATAAACTGAATGTAATCACAAATTTGTAAGAATGAATAAATTAAACGTAATCACAAGTTTCGGTATAGGTGTCTAACACACACCGACACTTTTTTTTTCCAGAAGTGTCGGTGGTACATAGTGCCTAATTCCCACCAAATCACCAATATAGGGCAGGGCCTACAGAAACAAACTCATGCATCCAAACATACTCAAGCAATCCACATGTATAAATAACTTTCACCTTCTCATTTGCAACAAACTGACCCATCCAAACTTAACTTTAAAAGTAAAAGTTTCCACCAAAATGTATAAAATTCACCTCGTTTTCTTCTTTACAAATTTCAAAAAAAAGTTGCAATTACCAACTCAACACACCGTGCTAATAAAGCACGGACATCTTGAACATGACACCGACACTAATATAGCGACACAAGTAAAAATTTGAAAAATAAATAAATTAAACATAATCACAAATGTCAGTGATAGTGTCTGAAACCGACACGGACATAAACACACTTTTTTTCCGGAGGTTTCAATACTACATAGCTTATACCAGCAATTACAGCCTCAAACATAGAAATCAAACACCTTATTTCCACTAAATGACAAACCAATTCCAATACAATCCTTAGTGTGTATTCACTTATATAGTGATAAAAACTAATTCTGAATAAATTAATTTTGGTTAAAAGTGAATACATAAAGCAATTTTTGTTTGTACATATTAATTTAAATGCGAGTGAAACAAAAAATATAAAAAATTACAAAATCTCCAAATTTCAACTTCAAAGTTCAAATCATAATAACTTTCAAAGCCAAAACTATTCCAACTCCACAACACAAATTTTTCTTTCACCAAAAGTTTACAATAATAAAAAAAAATCAAGAAAAACTTATTTTAACTAGTTTTAAATTAATTTTTTATTCACATTTTTTTCCAAAACTAGTAACAAATAGATAAACAACTTGTAAAGATAAATGTATCCATTTTAAGTATTTCATCATCTAAATCAGTAACAACAATCATGCCCTAATTTCAATTCCTCCAAAACAGAACTACAACACACACAAAATCAATCACAAACTCAACACCAAGTCACAATGGAAACCACTACGCAACCGTAACAGCGAAACCAGCTAGAATCGCAAATCGTAAATCGTAAAGAACTATAAAACCACAAACAAACCTTACGAATTTCAATCATTACGAAAACAGAGTTAATACAGTTATACAAAAATACATACCTTGTTGGAGGGGTTATTGCGATGGGAAGTGATCAAACCGAGGCTTTCTGGTTTCGGATACTGTCCGAAGCGAGAACGGAACTCCGGAAGAGTGAGAGTGAGGTCAGATTCGGAAACGTTGTAGCCTCTGTCACGGAGCATTTCCATTAAGGTTCTTCTGCATTCGAAGTAGCGGATGCTTTCGATGGTTCCTTCGTGGCGGAGACGAACCATACACTCGCTCGCCATTTTTGGGGGAAATGTTGCAGAGTTTTTTTTGGTAGTGAATGGAACAGAGAAATGGAGAAGGTGGAACGACGGTAGAAGACGTGTGTGAGAAGCGTGCTACGAGCATATATAGTAATAGTAGTACTACCCTTTCCGTTACGATCTTTTTGTCGTTTTCATGAATATTTTGAATAAAATAAAAATTAATTAATACTAGTGTTTATTTGGACATAAATATTAAATACCAAGTGATAATTGTCTTGGTTATATTTTCTTTTAATGGTTCATAATATTTTTTGTCAAGCTATTTTAAATACTTCATACTTCTGTCTTAATTTTGTCCTTACTTAATTTTGTGAAAAAAATTTAGTACTTCTTACTTTAAAAAACGATTTTTTTCTGCAATAATAAGGTATTGAAAAAAAATACGTCAATAACCATGTTTCAGAAAAAATTATACAAATAACTAGATTTTAAAAACGACCCAAACGTGCACGTCATCTCAGATAGCGCATGCATGTAAAAATTAGGAGTAGGCACCAGTTCAGTTGGCGTATACATGACGTGGCGTCATTCCATTTGGCGCATGCATGTAAAAATTAGGAGTAGGCACCAGTTCAGTTGGCGTATACATGACGTGGCGTCATTCAATTTGGCGCATGCATGTAAAAATTAGGACCATGCGCCAAATGAACTAGCACATGAGTTTATCTGGGTTTTCTATAAATAAGTCCCATATCCTCCACCATTCTTCACACACCTACTCTCTTCTTACTATCTTCTTTCAAATTTTTTCTTCTTGACATCTGAAATGATTTTCAAAAGGGATGGCCACGTTATTTTTTCAGCTGTGAAACCCCCAATTAAAATGAACTTTTGGAACATCCATTTGATGGACCATCTTAAGAGGTACTTGATGGGTTGGTTAGACGAGGATATCCAAGGTGGCGAAGTCATTAGAAGAAGGTCAAAAATGACACCCGCAGTGATGCATGGAGATGATGAAATTTTTTTGACAATTGTAATTTCTTAGATGTGATGATGTTGAGTTAGGCATTTTAATTTCATGTTAAGAAGATTTTGATTTGTTGTAACCAAGATGATTAATGAAAACAAATTTGTCCAGATCTAAAAATACATCACATGGTGTGCGTCATTTTTATGTTGTTGAGTTCGTGGGACAATTTTTTCAGTTGTGTCTGACTTGACGACAAACACTACACTTTCTCTCTAGCTTGTCAGTCACATCCATTTCAGTTGTAATACGCTTGCTTTTGGGACAACCCTTTTGATTCCTTCGCATTTAGTCGTTGTGCCAAACAAATTCCCCTTCATACACAAGTCAATAATCCGCTTTCGCTACCACTAAAAAACCGTTGTTGTATAAACTGAGCAAAGTTTTGGCCTTGTAAGCGGGAGATAGAAGTGATAATGCATCTTGATGAGCATACGCACATGTCGCAATGACATAAGATCATGGCATGTGAAAGGCTTGAAACTTTCCACAATCTCACCAATGAGATGTCAGTAGACATGAGTAGAAGAGGGTCGTGCCAGCCATTAGCAGGATTGTTATATGCACTCTCAATAGAAGCATGTTTGTCGGAAATTACACAGAGACCAGATTGCAGAGCGACATGTGTTCTGAGATTCTTGAGAAAGAAACTCCAACCTCCACCAGTCTCTCATTCCACTAGAGCGAACGCAATTGGGAAAATGTTGTTGTTGCCATCTTGTGCCACTGCCATCATTAGTGTACCTTTATATTTAGATCGGAAAGAACCCATCCTATTGCTTCCTTGTTAGATTTCAACACATGAATTGACTTCTCTTCCTCCTTGTTTGACGATGAACCACTAATTATTACCGGCTTCTTTCCACCTTCTTCAAGAAAAGCATATTTCAAGTGGGATGGTAACATCTTAAATTCTAACTTTGCTTCATCCACCTTTGGCTCATTTTTCAACTCTTCCATCTTTGCCTCAAAAGGACTTATCTCTTCGGATACATCAAGATCCCGCAAACATTCTTCAATCTCTTTTTCTTCATCTTCATTAAGAACATCAAGAGCTTTCGTCAATGTTTTCTCAAGAGGGTTGAACAAATGAATTTGACTTTCCACTTGCATAATAACTTCCTCTGTTGCATCAATTCTAAAACAATCACCGTTATCACTTGGATGTTTCATAGCTTCAAAGAGATCAAAGCACACTTTTTCATCTTGGAATCTCACCTTCATTAAACCATCGTCAATATCAATCATCATCCTTGTCGTCTTCATAAAAGGCCGTGCAAGAATCAATGGTGTATCAATGTCTTCCTCCATATCAATCACAACAAAATCAATGGGAAATAATAATTTATCAACCTTCACAAGTAGATCTTCCGCAACCCCATAAGGACGAGTTGTGGACTTATCAGCTAGTTGTAATGTCATTCTCGTTGCCTTTAAGTCAAGAATGCCTAACCTTTTCACCATGGACAATGGAATAAGATTGGTACTCGAACCCAAATCAACTAAACCTCTTCCCATATGAATATCACCAATGGTAACCGGCAAAGTGACTCTTCCGGGATCGCTCTCTTTTCTTGGCAAGGTACTTTGGATAATTGCACTACACTTCGCATCAAGGATGACAGTTTCGGGCTCGGTGTACTTCTTCTTCTTTGTAAGAATATCTTTCATGAACTTTGCATACTCCGGCATTTGCTCTAAAGCTTCCGAAAAAGGAATGCTGATTTGCAATTGTCGAAATATATCCATGAATCGAGCGTAGAGTCTTTCATTATCCTTTCTTGTAGGAGTATGAGGATATGGAAAATTACGCACCGGTGGACTTACACCTTTCTTCTTCTCTTCTTGGATTTTTTTTTCTTCTTCTCTTTATTTTTTTCTTTTTCTAACTCTTCTTTTTCAATTTTATCCTTTTCAACTAAAACTTCGTCATTTTAATTTTTTTTCTACCTCACTCTCTTTTTTAATCCTCTCCTCCTCATCATCAACCCCTTTTCAACCTCACTCTTAACTACTCTCCCACTCCTTGTTACAACAACTTTACAATGCTCCATAGAAGTCGATTGAGTATTCGCTGAAAATGATGGTCCGGTTTGCTTTTCCTCCAATTGCTTAGCTAATTTCCCCACTTGTGTCTCAAGATTCTTAATCGCCGCTTCATTGCTCTTTTGGTTTGCCATTGGCTTGCATAAATTGATTCAATGTTTCTTCCAACTTTGAAGGCTTATCTTGAGGAGGTGGTTGTTGATAAGGATTTTGCCTATTGAAATTCTTCGGTCTCCACCCTTGGTCATATGGTTGTGCATTTTTCCTTTGTTGATACCCCCTTGGTTTTGATAAAGAGCTTGCCACTGTTGGTAGCCTCCTTGATTCTGGTTACCCATGTAATTTGCCTCCGCATTGATTGGTGGACAATAACCAGTGGGTGTTCTCCACTACACAACTCACATTGAGTAACTTGTTTGTTCTTGTTGGGAAGTTCTTGTAACTCTTTGAGTTGTTGAGGAAGCATTGCCATTTGCTTAGTAAGCTCTTCCACTTGTTGAGAAAGAAGCTTATTTTGAGCAAGAATCGCATCGTTGGTACCAAGCTCAATAATGTCCGGCTTTCTTTGTGGAACCCCCCGGTTATGTTGAACCTGATGATCATTTCTGGTCATTTTCTCAATTATTTCAATTTCTTCCTCTGTTGTCTTCGCCATCAAGGAACCTCCAGCTGTAGCATCTAACAAAAGCTTGGGTTGTGGTTGTAAGCCATTACGAAAAATATGAATCTGAGTGAGTTCATCAAAACCATGATTAGGACACTTTCTCAACATTGACTTATACCTTTCCCATGCTTCATTGAGAGATTCATTGACACCCTGGGAGAACACTGAAATAGTTGTCTTTGCCTAGAGCAACCTTGATTGAGGAAAAAACCTGTCAAGAAACTTTTCTTCCAACTCATTCCAATTTGTCATAGTTTGAGTGGGTTGGTCAAGATATCAATCCTTAGTTTTGCCAATCAACGAATGAGGGAACAATCTCTTAAACACCTGCTCTTCCTCTCTTTCAGGAGCTCCGACCGCACCAGCAATCTCATAGAACTTCGATAAGTGAGTGTATGTATCCTCATGATCAAGGCCTGAAAAAGGACTAGCATATAACAACTGAAGAATGTCAGTCTTCATCTCCGAGTTTCTCGCATTGTTGTCATTTATTGCAAATTGAGTTGCTCTCCTCGGACTATTTACATACGGTGGTCTCGGATTTGGTTGTGGTGGTGGTGGTGGGGGTGGATCACCTAATCTCGCCATCTCTTCTTCAATAATTTGCGAAGTTGATGAAGTAGTTGCTTCTTGTCCTAACCTTCGTTCTTTGGCTAATTTCCTTCTTCTCCTTGTTTTGCTGTTCATTCTACGCGCAGTCCTTTCAATCTCTGGATCAAAAAGAAGTTGGTCTGCAGATATACTTTCTCGCATAAACAAAAGTTGAAACACTAACCAAACAAGTGAGCCAAGACTAGGTAATAATTGTTAAATTTAATAATAATAATAATAATAATAATAATAATAATAATTATACACAAAACACAAAAACTATTGCAATGCGTGTAATATCTAAACGCTAATCCTCGACAACGGCGCCATTTTGTTAAAAGGGTAAGTATTTCCTTTATCGTTTCCTCAGGGATTGAAGCGATACTACCGTCGTTCTACAGTTTAGTGTATTTTGAGTTAAGGTTGAGTAACAGTTTGGTAACATTAGATGTAAAGAGCATGAAAAGTAAATAAAGACAATAAAATAGGGTTTGAAAACGATTTGAGAAAACTGTGCCAAGATTATCGTTCATTAGTTTGCTTCACATGTACTCTAATAATCATGTATATGAACCTATTAATGATTAATACAACCACGTATCCTCTCGATATCGTTTATCTCGAAAGCAATATGGTGAATATTATCATATTAATCGTCAGATGATCTCTCATGCCGACAATCAACATGATAATCTTTGAAACTCGATACAAGTGATTATCAACTCAGAAATCTATCTCTAGAGTTTGTTTATTGATAGATGAATATCTTTTAGGTCAAGATTTGAAACATATCTCTCAATAGTGATCCAAAACAACATATAGAACATGAATAACAAAGATATTCACCATATATTAATCATTAACCAAGTTCATACACAAAAGATTAAAAGAAATACATATTTACAAACTAACTACCTCTAATCTTGACACAAGAAGATGTTTAGCTCTTCATAGTCATGGAAGCTTCAACAACTAGCAACAAAACAAGATTTGGTAGCATCAAACTCAAAGAAAGATGGAGAAAGATGCTTTGAAATCTTGAAAATACACTTGAAATGGTTTTTCTCCTCTCTTCTCCTTTTCCCTAACTTGTGGTAGAAAAGTGTGTTATGAAAAGTTGGTGAAAAACCCTCAAAAATATCATCTTAAGTGCCTAAAAACATGTGGCTTAAAAGTAGGTCCGCTTAGTGGGATGGCTTCGCTAAGCGGATCCAAAATGAAGATTCACCTCTGCCATGCCCCGCTTAAAGCGAGTTGATGAAACTTTGGAGCATAAGCGTGCTTGTGGTCCTCTTAGCGAACCTTCTGATACAAATCTTCTTCTTTTAGTCTCCAAACCTCCTTCCAAGCTCATTCCATCAAAGCCTTTCATTCCAAGCTTGCCAAAATAATCAATACCTATATAAAGGGTAAAGAAGAGTCATAAAACTTAACTTATGTACAATCTAAACAAAAAGTTATTTATTTACAGAATGTTACACTAAAAGGAATCAAAACTTGGTGAAAGAGTTAAGAAATACCACAAAATCTATGAACAAAATATGTACAAATAGGATTCTGACACCTACCAAATCTTGGAGCAAGGTGATTCCCAAGAAAAGGAAGGCTCAAGCTATTGTTGACTCTGACTCTGATGTTGATGTTGATGTTGATGTTCAAGACATTCCACTAAGGAAGAAGCCAACAACTAGCAAGCTTGCTGCTAGTGTTCCTGAGGTATCCATTGATAATATCTCTTTTCATTATCCTTCAGGTGTCAACAGGTGGAAATATGTCTACCAAAAGAGACTGGCCCTTGAGAGAGAATTAGCTCAGAATGTCCTTGAGAATAAAGAAACCATGGACCTGATTCATGAAGCTGGACTAATGAAAACTGTTGTTCATTTACCTAAGTGCTATGAAATGTTGGTAAAAGATTTCCTTGTGAATCTATCAGAAGACTGTACTGATAGAAATTAAAGGATTTTATGAAAGTGTATGTGAGAGGAAAATGTGTTATCTTCTCCTCAACTGTTATCAACAATTTTCTTGGAAGATCTGATGAAGCACAACCTGAGCTGGAAGTGTCTGACAACAAAATATGTGAGGTTATCACTGCTAAGCAGGTGAAAGGTTGGACTTTAAAAGGAAAGTTGTCTGCTAGTAAGCTTAGCATGAAGTATGTCATGTTGCATAAGATTGGTGCTGCAAATTGGGTGCCTACCAATCATAAATCTACCATTGCTACTGTCCTAGGAAGATTTATCTATGTCGTAGGTACAAAAGCCAAGTCTGATTATGGTACTTACATATTTGAGCAGACTATGAAGCATGCTGAAAGCTTCAGTATAAAAGGTCTTATAGCTTTTCCATCCCTCATATGTGGCATTATCTTGAATCAATACCCAAGCATTTTGGTTGAAACTGACTCTATCTTCAAAAGGGAAAGTGCTCTTTCATTTCATTATAAGTTGTTTCAAGGAACCCATGCTCCTGACGTTGTCATGACATCGGCTGGGACATCCAAAGGAAGCTCCACTATAGGTAAAGCTGCTGTGATAGCAATGCTCGGGGAAACATGTAAGGAGCTGGAGTCCAAAAAGCAGACTCTTGAAAAATTGATCAGCTCTCTTGAAATGGAAGAAGGTGTTGAGTTTACTGAGAATGAAGCAGGTTCTGAGGCAGATGAGGAAGAAGATGCCAGTCCAGGCGATGACACAGGTGAAGAAGATGATGTTGGCTCCAGTAGCTCTGAGTCTGATGACTAGAGTCTTTCTGGTCTTTAGTGGTGATTTGTATTTTTTTTCTGGCATGTACTTATTGAATATCAAGGTTGCTTTGGCAAAATTTTGGGAAAAAAGGGGGAGTAGTGTATGATGTCACCCCAGAACAAGTAAGTTGTGTGCCCAACATTTTTTTGATGGTGCTGTTAGATGTAGTCTAATTCTGAAATTTTACTACTGCAGTTTATTTTTGTAGTTAGTAGTGTTGATGCATGATGGTATATGTGATGGTATGATAATTTTGTAGTTGTGTTTGTTGTCTGGTAGTTGTAGCAGTAGTATAGCTATGTAGTGTAGTCATGCATGCTCATTGATGTGGTATGGTAGCTATACTTGATGAGTGCTTGGTGGTAATGTGTAGTTGTATTAGCTATTCCTGCAGGTGTGGTTGTTTGATTGTGTGTTGTGTTTATGTTGTTTGCTTTTCTGCTGCAAGGAATCTCTGATTTGATGACTGATTGTTTTAGCCAAAAATTTGCCAAAGGGGGAGTTTGTAGATGTTTTCATATTGGCTGCATTTTGTGGTAAAACATTCCTGTGTGTTTTTGATGTCTTGACTAATGTCATGACACGGTATGTGTAGTGTTCTGCAGGATTGTATGGTTGAGCTAATACGTGTTTTTGTTGGATGCCATGCTCGATGTCATGACATTAGTAATTAACATTAGTGGCTGTTATGTTTGGCTGTTATGTTTCCTTATTTATCTCAGCCTACAATTTATGAAACTATATATTTTGTGTTGTATGGTTTACGCTAAAATGTTTCGTCTACAGCATATGTGTGAACACCCTGATGATGTGGAAATTAGGTTAACTTGATTAACTCTAATTTATGTTTGGAAGGCCTAAGGCTCAAGTGCTGCCTATAAGAAGATTGTTAATCCTACTTTCAGAGGTAGAGTTTTTGGCGTGAAAATTTTTGTGCATTGGTGTGTTTTATTTTCACGTGTGTTTGTGTTAGTGTTTTCTTGTAATCCAAGCAATTATCACCTTGATGATTGTATTGGAGTAGGGTGTTTGAGTTGTAATTTGTTGTGTCACTCTAAGCTTTAAAGCATGAGTGTTGTGTCTCTTGATTGAAGCTTTTAAGCAAGATCAAAATTTGTTTGAAGTGTGTCTTCAATTAGCTTTTCATAGTTTTCTGTTTGTTATCACTGCTGTGATTGAGGGGGAGTGAGTAGGGACTCAGGCCTAGCACTAGATTGAAATTGCATTGGGTAGGTCTAGTTGTAAACGGGTAGTTTAGCTCTGAATTAATACTGCTTATAATGGATTTGCTCCCTGGCTTGATAGCCCCTAGAGTAGGTGTTGTTGTACATCGAACTGGGTAAACAATCATCTGTGTTCTTTACTGTTTTTGTTTACTCTCTGCAAAATTCTATAATTAGTTCTTAAGTGGATGTCATAACATCTGATACGACATCCATCGTGTGTTATAAGAATTTTCAGATTGTGTAATCTTTGTGAAGGACCAAAATGGATCTTCACTCAAATAAAATTTGTTTTAAAATAAATATCAATTTCACTTTTTAATATAATAATGATTGTAATTTTTTTAATTGTGTCATTTAATTATTATTTTGTAAGATCAATATAGTAAAAGTGGTATGTCTTACGACACTATAATTATATTCTTTCATTTGTGTGCAAAAACCTTAAACAACATTTATTTTAAAACAGAGAGAAAAATAACATTGAATCATATGAATTAGAATTTGACATCAAATAAAAAATTAGCCGATATATAAGCATTGAAACAAAAGCTCTATTAGGTAGATATTTTTTATTTAAAAAAGTGTACGAAAGCTCTATTAAGTAGATTTGTTTTATTTAAAAAAGTGTACGGTTTTAAAATTATTTCGCACTTCATCATAGTTAGAATTTATTTAAAAATATGAGTTATTAATGTCCAACATTTTAAGATATACTTCCTTCGATTCTATTTATAATAAAAAGTTTTTTAAAATTTTTTAAATAACTAATATATTTAGACAATATATAGATCAAATACATTAATTATCCGATAAATCTAAAAAATAAATTTTTTCTTGCAAATATGACCAACCTTAAAATTGTAAGTATATCAACTTTAAAACCTGATGTAAACGGATCCTATAACTTAATAGCATAAGTATACCAACTATAACTTAAAAGCATAAGTATACCAACTTTAAAACCTAATGTAAACGGATCCTATAACTTAGTGTAAGTATACCAACTTTAAAATCTGATGTATACGGATCCTCGACTCTCTAGATACACGCCCGTCCATCATATTTGTTTACAATTAGTTACATTTTTCGATTTCCTAATATAAGTTAAGTTCAATCCCTTGACCATTCTCCTCATGGCTTTCATTGTCATCATCCATCAACTATTGATAGAATCTTCGAAGTCAAACAGAAAATGCAGCACCAACTTCATCCAAACTATATATGGATTAGCCATGGGCCTATTAAGCTCATAGACTCTGAGCAAGGAGGAAAACAACTTAATGTAGGCATATTTTTGCACTACATTATTAGAAAGCCAGCAATAATCTTTTTTACCTTCAAAAAGCATGGCAAGTAATCAATGTGAAATGAGGTGATAAACTGAGTAAACTCCCCATATATGACAGTCACCCTGAAAATTAAAGTAATTGAGATGAAGACATATATTATGACACCTGTTATACCTCTGTGGAACACAGTTTTTGGATGAAACCAAAGAGTATTCTTATTAAGTAAGACCTAAGAAGCAAGAGAGTCATTTTTATGTGAGAGCAATATGAGTAAATTAATCATAAGTTTATGGCTTTATCTCAAATGGTAACACACAAATCATCATTCCAGATAAAGGACAAGTTTGGCCAGTGGTACATGCAAAAATATGACACAAACTTTAAAGCATGGTTTAAGTCAGGCAGCGCAGCCATTATTAATTTGATACGAGTGGCTTTGCTGCAAATATTTAATGTAGCTATGACTAAAACAACTTAGCACTGGCGACCTTAAGTATGGTCAGATAAAAGGATACACATCTCATGTTTTAAAACAGGTGAAACATAAATATTACTGATAACATGCAAATATGAAACTGGTTCTCGGGAATCTACATTGATACTTGAGCTTGGTTATATGATCCAGAAGGCTGACAATAAAATAAAACATTTGAATTACCAGTAAATTCTCATATAAAAATTAAACTAGGAAAGCATTGCAATAAGAACTGTAGGAATAAATAATTACCTTCTCGTTCTGCATAACCTCTTTCTTCATTGAGAGGCTTCAAACTCCTGAGGGTTAGATGGATCCTCTGAAGTTATGCTGAGACTATTTTTAACTTGATTCAAAGGCTGGACCACAAAAGATGGACGGGGATTCTCTAACCCAAGGGGAGAAAAATGTTGATTACATCTCAAGTTCTCCTCTTGTAAGCATCTCATGGAGAAGTCTACTTGGTCAGCTGCTTTGCTTTCACATTGCACCTTAGTTGAAATGGGCGACTCCAGTTTGTCAGAATAATTTCCTGTTAACTCCACAGGCCTATGAAAGAGTAAACGAGCCACAGTTCGATCAATGGAATTTGTCTCTGTTTCAACATCAGGCATCCTGGCATATCTGTGATACCAACATGGTTTGTCAAGTAAAAATAGCTGTTAAATGATGGAAACCACAAATTAAGGAATATAGAATAACATCATTATTAGATGAAAAATGAGCTAAAGCTCTTGCAACAGTAAAATGAAAGATAGAAGTGTAGAAAGGAATGAAACCCAATCTACCCCCGAGCCAAGTTCCTCAGAGATGGAGAAAACTCTATCTGCCTAACCATAATGGTTCATTGAATAATCCTTGTATAATCAGAACAATTCACCCACCTCATTATTTATACTACTAAGGCATAACAAACTTGCCAACTAAGAGCCTACCTCACTCCTTATTACGGGATAAAATGTTGTCCTCTCAAATAAAATAACTAGGAAACCAAAGTCCTACTTAAGTCATGATAAGTGATCATTTAAATAACCAAGGTTGTTAAGAGTCCCACATCGGACAATATATGGCCTGAACATGTCTTTATAAGTGGAGGCAATCCTCACCCTACCAACCGGTTTTGTAGGGATGAGTTAGGCCCTACCACATTTCTTAACATGGTATCAAAGCTTCGTTTAAGATCCGGTGGGCCACCTTTTATGGTTTCCGCTATCGGGCCACCCGCCATTTATTTCCACGCTCCAGTTGTCTAGTCCTGGACGTGAGGGGGTGTGCTAAGAGTCCCACATCGGACAATATATGGCCTGAACATGTCATTATAAGTGGAGGCAATCCTCACCCTACCAACCGGTTTTGTAGGGATGAGTTAGGCCCTACCACATTTCTTAACAAAGGCCATGTCTATTCTGCACAGCACCAACCAATAATTTACATGGCCTGGCTAACAAGAAGTCATCTAAGTTAAACCTACTCTAATCTAAATGGTTGTGATTGAATGTAACCGTGTTGTGAGATTATCGAATCAACATTATAGGTATGTATATCCAAATGACTTTTTAGTCCCTGTAGTAAACAACGTTTCCAGTTTAGACCCCATAAAAATCCTTGTCGGTTTTATTCCCATGATATATATTGTTTGGGTTTAGTTCCAGACTTACTTTTAATTCTTGTTTTTACTTTTACTTTTTTAGTCCTTACTCCGCATACTAAACGAATATGGTTCATGTATTACCCGGGGAGCGATTCAATATGGACAAATATTACGGGACTCAGATCAAAATTAAGATGACCAAAAACAACTATTCCTAAATTTCATGAACTCAAACCAATGGAAATTTTTAAAGGAACAATAGCCGAAATTGATGTATTACAAAGGATAAAAAGTTGTTTAAGCCAATTTATTATTTTAGCTCTTTCCTCTGTTTCCCAACATTTTCTCACACTTCATAATAGTTTCACTTGGTTCTCCAATACCTTATAGTACTCATTATTTAGCTTTCGGAGCTGTCCATCATAGATAAAATAATAATACTGAATTCATAATAATAAGTGTGTTACTTATAAACAAAAATTAAGCAATCATGGCAATTAAAGTAGTGGCATATTACTCTAACTTTTCTAACCTGTTCTGGCTACTGCTTTCTTCTTTTGCAAAAAAATCACACTCCTCTTTGTTATTGTTGTTTGTACTGCTTGTGTCACTAGCATAATGCCTTTTCTTTGCACTTTGTGACAGCCGAAACAAACTATCTCTGATGCAGACTCTTGTTTTGACATCTAACTGTAGAAAAGTTTGCCTCGGGATTGAAGCCATGTCCAAATTAGTGTACAACAAAATAATTTTACTGCAAGCATACATAAGCAAGTTGCAACTCAACAATACCTTTGATATAACGTCCTGAATCCTGTACAGTATGGTTTCTTCAACAAAATCATCATCAATTGCCAGAGATATTGTATTAGAATCACCTTGTTCAATTGGAGGAAGAGTTCTTAAATCTTCAACTTTAGGATCAGTCCCATCGCTTAGATGACTTTGAATTTCTGGGGGGCCTTTTTGAGCGACAGATTTACTAGTGCTAGGAACTTGGTGGCCCAGTACTTGCTGCTGTTTCTGAATAGCAAGCATTGCTTGCATTTGCTGCCGCCGCCTCAATTTTTCAATTTTCTCCTGAGGAGTCATAGTTTGAGGATTGACTGAGCCGGCATAACTTTTCAAAGGTTTCACCGAACCAGGAGATGTTTCATACCCAGAGAGCATAGACTGATGCCTAAGATTTCCCGACTGAATCTGTGACATCATTGGCATAGCAGGATATGCATTAGTAAGGTTACCATACACAGAAGGAGCTGCATATGGATTTATGATGTTCTGATATAGTGTTTCAGGTCCTTGGAGTTGCTTCCGTTGCCCAAGAATTGAAGAGGGGAAGGATTGTAAAACAGAAGGTGTCAATTGATTCTCATATTGTCTTGCCGATGTTGCTGAAGAAGACCAATTACCATAATAATCCTGTAAATCTTTCCCTTCTTGTTTTATCTGTGCTTTTTTCTGGATTTCCAACTGATTCGTTTGCCTAAAACTCTGCATATATATAAAATAACAGAATAAATCTTTTGATGGATTTGAGAAGAATACAGGTGAAATCCTTGGCACATGATTATGTAAAGGTGTGGAACCATTTAGAGAAAATCATGCAAATTAAATCAAACAGATTGCACAAAGAAGGATGCAACAAAACTAGTGCTTCCTTAAGAAACTAAAATGCAACTAGAAACTTTTAAATATATGAGAGTCAGAGAGAGAAGAAATAATATTTCCTAACATATCGGGATCATGTAGTCTATAGGACAAAATGAAAATTTTATTTGTTCCACTATACAAATAGAGAACTCAATAATGGACTGTCGTTGAAAATTACTTGACATACCTGCTGCCCCTTTCCAGTAAGCTTACTTCTATCTCCAGCACATTCCACATTATCAGTTGTGTGCGAATTTTGTATGCTTTGATATGCAGCAGGACCAGAAATCTTATCGTAACTAAGAGAAAATGATTGGTCACTAGAATGAATGTATTCTTCTTTGATTTCAAAATGCTCTGATCTATTCCTTAAAGCATCGGTGGGATTTGGTGCGTCCAATGATGCTGGTGCTTGATCGTTACTCACATCTTTAGCAGACCAAAGCTCATCAGAATTATCAAGACTTGCATGGCCAAATATAGGGTCATCATTGCTGCAAAATCATCACTTGTGAGAATATTCAGTCAGATAGATGCCATTGTAAAATAGAAAGACTAACAACTATAGTCTATAAGGATAGATGCATGTCTGCTATTGTTTACTTTTACTCAGGAACTTCAGTACTTCTTCCCAATGTTGCCCATTGCGTGCACATATGATGAAAGCCAATGGGAAGTAAAACTACCCACTGACAATCATCAAAGTTCAAAAATTAGAAACATGAAGCCCTGTTTCCTATTTTAAAGAGTAAAGGTGTTCCAAAATTTAAAATCAGAATCATCCCTTTTTTACTTTGAATAATTTTACTCCATTATCTCAGCTACAACTGCATAGCTGCAGATAAGTTTCAAGGAATAGATTTGAAGGGACTTAAACTAAGATGGATCCGTTTGTAAACAACTCTGAAAAGTGGTGAATACAGAAGCTAGGTTAACGGGAGAGTTTAATCCATTTTAGATTTCGGAAATTCTGGCAAAAAACAATACAAAATCCATGACAATTCTGATCATAATGCTACAATGCTGGCAGACATATGCTTGTATCAGATCAGATACAGAATAATATAGATAATCTACTTTACCTGAAAATTCGATCAAGGTCATCAAAACTTCCTATGTTAGCCCAGTCGTAATCAACAAAATCACCTTGTTCTTTCCCTTCGTCAGCATTTTGAAAAAATTCAGCATCATTTTCATGATGTGTGGTCTCTTCTGTCAAACATTTATACAATTAGGAATGGAAAAATATAGCTAATAGTATGCATGTTCATTATTTTTCATATTATGACGGTGGGATGCAAGCACAAAAAAACATCAGCAGACAGATGCCTGCACAAACAAAAACGCATAGACAAATATGAGACAAGCTATCTGCTAATAATTCCAGCAATTAGCAATTTTATCACCTCTTCATGTACTGAGTTTGCTAAGTTCACCTTGAGTTTTAGATGGGTCATTTCCCAGAGAACCCTGGTCAATTTTAGCTGCACTGGATAAAGACAAGTCCGACCATGAGCTTTCTCCATATCCTGTGGCAAGTAGTCTTCCACTATTATCAAGGTTTGAACTGCTTCCTGGTTTACTGTGAAAATCAGTTTTCGTTTCAGGTTGCTTCCGCTTGGTAAGCTTACACGCAGCTGGTTCCTGATTCACTTCTTTCTTGTTTCTAAGATCTTCACTTCTCTCCGGAAAAGGAACAATATGGTCATCGCTCTCCCCTCCCTCATCCCATATTATATTAGCAAGCTGAAAATTTCCCATTATAAAACACTACTATTATTGAGTGCGGAAGTAAGAAAATAAGAGTACTCTTTAGATGCTGATAGGCGCAAAATAAGTAGGCAAAAGGAAGAAGGGAAATGCATGAAGAACGAGGATTAGACAATATAAAATTCTACATGAACTTTATAACCAGGTAGACATAAATTGAGAAAGAAAAGAGATGAAATACATGAAGGGATTTGTGCGCCTATATATTACAAATCAGAGCCATAATAAGTATAGGTATTCATAATTACCCTCAATTGTAATAATTACGAAGAATCATTTTGGAATTATTTTTTTTACATTATTTCTAACACTATCCCTCAAGTTGTGCGCCAAGCTTATTACACACGTAACGAGGACCTCAATGGCACCTCCCAACTGATCATTGAAATTTACGAAGGAACCTTATATTTTAGAATTATTCTATTTACATTATTTCAAACACTATCCCTCAAGTTGTGTGCCAAGCTTGTTACATGCGTAACTAGTTCGAGGACCTCGATGACTGAATAAAAACACCTCCCAGTTGATCATTTAAATTTACGAGGGAACCTCGATTCTTTAAGAAACTGTTTGAGCCAAATAAGTTCATAGGTGGTTTGAGGCTATCGCTCGATAGCATTATGCTTCTTCCTTTACCAAAAGATCGAATTATCACGAATAGAAATGCAACAACTCACATTCTAAGATATATTAAGGGAGCTCTGGGAAAAAGTCTATTGTATGAAGACAAAAATCATACATGACAGGTGCGATGTTCTAGCTGCAATTACATAGAACCAGCAAAATTTACCCTATTCACATTATTTCTAACAGCACTATTTCTATAACTCAAAAGACGACAATATGTTTTAGCTAACAAAGGATTCATCAATTTTATTGTTTACTTCAGTGAAATACTAAGCTGTTTCCATACCTCATTAAGATTTGTCAACTTGCTATGACTAATCGAATATAGTGGAAGCTAGACTCGATTGCTAGCATAAAATATTGATGCTCTTAACCTTAGGATCCAGTCCCTTTACCTTCTACCAAAACTATTGTTGGTTGCCAATTGGTCTTGAGGAAAAGTTGACTGAATAAGCAAGGTGTGCAGATTAAGGAGCTTCACAAAAATGTCGGTCTCCTAGGATACAGGTAAAGTTACACTCTTTCTCAAACATTCACAAAAAATGATCAATCAAGAATAACTGTCCTACAAGTATCAATCCCCCAATATTGTATAGAAAACCTAGGAAAGTGAGAGAAGCCTTTTCTTTCATCCAAAAATCCAAACTCTCCCAACAAACATAGCCAAGGTGGAAATTACGGATCCAGTAACACTCTGTAACAGACATGTTTCCTTGTTTGGTGTTGAAAAATTTTGTTTTTAAGTCATAGCTGGTAGAGAAATCCTACTTCAAGGAAAAAGTTGGTAAAGATTATCACAATCATGAGTTCCACAACCAGACACAAAAATGAGTCTTCATCATCCAAACGCGCAAACTCTGGGTCATACTTCTTTGGAGCATTTCCCTTTAATATGATCCAACTTTCTACGACTCTAAACATTCATGTAAATATGCTGAGCCCACTGCAATTTCCCTTAGGGCTGTATGAATCATGAAGAGTAGGAAAAGCATTACTTGTACCGAAAAAGTATTACATATCAGGTAATATGACCTGGATTCTCCCTGAGTAAACCCTTTCATAAAACACTTGCTTACTAACTTTTTTGCTCCCTATTTATTCTTTCCTATCAATTATGATCAAATGCATGAGGATGGCCCCTAGATTTTCTCATGTCAAATAAAATTTATCATCTGTGAGATGGTCCTTATTTATTCTCTCATTATTACAATTAATTATATGTTGAGCAATTTCTATTTGTTCCCTCAATTACCTGTTTATTTGCTATAAATTCCTTCAATTGGCTACTAACAGTTTTGAGTCCTAATCCTCTACTTTCTGACCTTGCTATGCAACCAACAGAGGTGACAGATCAAAAATCACCTGAAAACCTGATAAAAGTTTTTGCAAAAGATATTAATATATCACCACCTCATACTCTTGACTTTTCTTACCTTTCTCTAGGTTTCCGGACAATCGTGTTAATCTCCCACTACACCCATGAGTCCAAAACTTGATTTAAGGTATCTGGTACTAGTGACAATAGTCAAGGGATATTAACCATAAATTTTACTCTTTAATTACCATTTCAACATCTGATCAAAGCCTGAAAATTTACTATAAACCTTCAGGCTTCAGTCCTTAACTCAGAATTCTATTGAAACACGGTTCCTTACCTCCTTTCACAATTCCATTGACTCAATAGTTAGAGATGGGAAAATCAGTTTCCACAATATTGCCTGCTTGTTGGATAAGTATAGCCCATTGTATATTTCCCTGTATCTTTTCACCATATAAACCTATATCATCTATATTCAACAACGGAAAATTCTGAACTCTCACAAACAGAATGGAAAATGCAGAAACAAAATAAAATGATTTTCCCTACCTGAAAAACACTTTCAAATAATTTCCTGACTGAGAGGAACCAGATTCAGATTCAATATATCCTTCAATTATTTCCCCTTTAACTTTCTGTACTTTGTCATTGACAGATATTAGCTTAAATAATTCTAAAACCATCAAATCAAAAGCGGCTTCTAGGGTAGAGAAGTGTCGCATATGGTCTATGGTGGAGCAATGAGTAAAAATTGTCTGAAACTAACAACAAACAGTACAACTCTCCGTAAGAAGAAGCGTGTGGTACTCTTCACCCTAACAACTATGCAAGTGACCTAGTTGGGTGTCGGTTCAGCAAAAAAAACAAAGAATCAACACCGATAAGACCAAGGTTGTCAAGATCATGATCTAGATCTTAAAATCTTACGACTTTACGATCTCACTCGCCCCCAAAGATTCCGATCTTATGTAGAATTGTGTGTTGTGGCCAAATTGTGGGGGAAAAAATCATAAAAGCATTGATTATGTGAGATCTTGGTTAGTTCCGGCCACGATCGACCATGTTCCAATCATTATCATTAAAATTCGAAAAGGATAACAAGATGCCGAGGCACAACAATTACGGTTCGGCGGAGGTCATTTTCCCACGAATACACTTGCCAACCAAAATATCATGAAAAATAATTCAAACTTATAGTATTATTTTTTTGTTTTAGTAATAACTTACGATATTAGTTACGATCATATGTTTTACGATCTTGCTACCCCCTCCCGATCTTACAAAAATAATTGGGTAGAATCTTGTGATCTTAGTTACAGTCTTATGTTTTACGATCTTACTATCCCTCCCGATCTTAACAACCTTGGATAAGACCAGTCTCTCTTCATTCGTAAGCGCATGAAATACCCTAAACTTCTATTTAAACGTGACGATGTCAGCCGACACCAAAGTTTTGAAAGATTTTCAATCACCGGTCCACCGTAGACCTCATAAGACCAATATTGTCAACTACGGTTAGCAGAAAATAACAGATTGTTACAATCCTACTACACAATAGTGATATTAGCGTCTATTGGACAACATTTACTAAATAGCATATCGTGAAACAATAAAGTAAAATCCAAAAGACAGTTATACTAATAGGAGACAAAGTTTCCAACTACACAAACAACATCTTCACCTCAATCAACTAATAGTTCCATGTTTAACCACCACAGCCAAACACATAGCAAATCATCAGATCCATAACAATAATAAGCTATATAGCACCGACACCTAAAAAGGGTGTGTCTGCGTCAGTGTCTGTCTCCAAAACCGACACTTGTGACTACGTTTAATTTATTTAGTTTTTCAAATTATGACTGGTGTCGACGTGTCAGTGGCGGTCTCTGAAACTAACACTCATGATTACGTTTATTCATTTTTTTTCAAATTATGACGGGTGTCGACGTGTCAGTCTCCGAAACCAACACTTGTGATTATATTTAACTTATTCATTTTTTCAAATTATGACTCGTGTCGACGTGTCAGTATCGGTGTTGTGTTTCCCGTGTTCGTAAGAAGAATCTCATCAAATCTAATACTAACACCTAAAAATCACCGAATAAAGAATAAAGCAACAACTTAATCCTAAACTATATAAAACTAATAAGTAGTATTAATTCCTAAAGTAACTAAAACCTATCATTTTCGTCCTTAAAGTATAAGAAAAACTCTCTAATTCAGATATTAGTTTGAAAACGTCACTTTAAGAACTAAATCGAAAGTTTATTCCAAAATAAATAAATAAACAAATCTCAACTACTGAATCAGAACAAATTTTCAAATAAAATTCCAAAATCAACAACAGCCGAAAAAGAAGAAAACGAGTTGAAAAAAATTGACTCACCTCTTCGTCGTTCCAATCAAACATTTCTTATAAACTGAACAAAGCAATCCACAAAACTGAAACCTGAATCAAACACTAAACGTCGAATTAGCTCAATCATCGCCGGAATCACCACAATCTCATCGAGAATCGCACACCGTCAAATCAATCGGTGAAACAAAACAAAACAAAACAGCGTCGTTTCACAGTTCACGGTTCACATATACAGTAACAAATATGAATAATATTCGAATCGAAAGAAAATACAGAGAAGAAGAAATTGCGGAATCGACGGAGAAAAAAAACGGCACCGGAAATTGTAAAGAGAAGAAGAAAAACGAAGAGAGAGTATGAATAGGATGAAAGTGAGTGACGTAAGATTAGATGAATGGTGTAGAAACGGAGCGTGGGGCCCACGTGTTGTAAGGAAGCGTATCTAAAGTAGTGGCTTGAAATGGCTCTATCAAATGCTGAGATTTGATTGGTTTGATTTTTTACTTTTTGGGATTTTATAATTTATTTTTGATTGCGGATTTTCTTCTTTTTGGTTGGGTTTTTGGTGAGCTGTGTGGGGTCCATGGAGGACCTTTTTTATGGATGTGGTTGTTTTGGAAGTCGCTTTCGTGATTGTGTTGCCTTTTAAGTTGAGGCTGTGATTGTTCGAAGACTAATACAAGGGAGAATTATAACTAGTGTGTTCCAATCTACATTATATTATTAAATTAAATGTTCATTATGTTATTAAATGAGTTGTAAGGGTCCGTTTTGATGTCTTAAATGGAAAACTAGTAACAAACCCGTGCGTTCGCACGGGTTCTGGTACGGGACGCGCATTTGTTTTATATGTTTATTTTTTAATAGAAAAATGTCTAGTACCTGTGAACAAATAATAATTGAATGTATAGAAAAATGTCTGGTATCCGTAAAAAAATAATGATTGAATGTATAAAAAAAGTCTGGTACACGTAAAAAAAATAATTAAATGTTTAGAAAAATTCTGGTACCCGTAAAAAAAATAATTGAATGTATAAGAAAAATGTCTGGTACCCGTGAAAAAATAATAATCGAATGTATAGAAAAATGTCTGGTACCCGTGAAAAAATAATGATTGAATGTATAGAAAAATGTCCGGTACCAGTGAAAAATTAATAATTAAATGATTAAAAAAATATCTGGTACCCGTGAAAAAATAATAATTGAATGCATAGAAAAATGTCCGGTACCCGTGAAATAATAATAATTGAATGTATAAAAAATGTCTGGTACCCGTAAAAAACACTTAGATCAATAATTTTTTTTAATACAAATACAATTTCTTTATTCATTTATCTACAAAATACAATTTCTTTATTCATTTTAATACAAAATACAATTTCTTTATTCATTTCTGTCATTTCAAAATCGAAAAATACTTTGAATATCATTCATTTATAAATATACATTTAAAATGATTATTTTTTAACATAAATGATTAATTTCTTTATTCTTCTCAGGAATATAACTAATTATGATTTTAAACATGTCCATTTAATTAATTAGAAATTATAGGGGAGAGAACTATTCAAGAACTTCTCCCAAGAAGATGACTGAAGTAAGGAAGCAGATAGAAAGAAGAAAAGTGAGAGACTGATGGGACATATGCAAGAGGAAGTAGAAACTATAGGCAAGAGGATGTGAGAAGGTGGAAAAGTAGAAGAAAGGATGGTGAAGTGTGCCACTTGTCAACCCAAAATGAATAAGAGGGCAAAATGGGGTTTTAAACAACTATGTATTTTCTTATATTATAGATATAACAAACCAAAAAAGTCGTCAAAAGTGCAATGCAAATAGATTTATACAAAAGTCTAACATAGTAAACTCAATCAAGAGTTCGAAATCAAATTATAAAAGGCTATGAATAAAAAAAAAGTACGTATTCTAAATGAAACATAGACGAGTCTCAATAGTAAAATTCATCTTTTAAATAATGATAAATGAATTATCATCAACTTTAACAATGCATGTATCATTATCAATACTCTATGTGAATTAAAAGTATCATTATCAATACTCTATATGAATTAAAAATCACATAAATTTAATCGTCATTTCAAACTTAACCAATTTAGACTACAACAAGTAAGTTGTAAGAAATAAAATAACACATCGACAACGAGGTATTAAACAACATGGAATCACTGGTGCGATGTTGAAAACTCAATTGCCTTGAAAATTGAAGATTTCAACAGATCTGGAAAGAACCATACATCAAAAGCAAGAAATCAACACCAACACTGGTGAATCGTACCATGAAAATAATAACAATCAGATTTGAAGCGAAACCACTAGATACAAATCGAGTCTCAGCACCGCAAAGATTGGACCAATCATTGATGACAACCCAACCGAAAGAACCATAGAAAAGGAAAAACTTCAATGGATTGATTAAGAATAAGATTTTTTTAATAAATATAGTTTTATTATAGTGATAGCTTTATTATCATTTTGTCTAGTAGTTTAATGACTTAAAATTTCACCTCTTAATGGTGAGTAAGTATGATATCACGAATTCGAACTTGCGCACTCACAATTGGATGTCTCTATTAGGGTCTGTTTGGTTCAAACGAGGGGGAGGGGAGGGGAGGGGAGGGATTTTAATGGAGGGAAGGGGAGGGGAGGGAAGGGGAGGGATTTTTATTAATTATATGTATGTTTGGTTCAAACGAGGGGAGGGGAGGGGAGGGGAGGGATTTTAATGGAGGGAAGGGGAGGGGAGGGAAGGGGAGGGATTTTTATTAATTATATGTATGTTTGGTTCAAACGATGGGAGGGGAGGGGAAGGAAGGGATTTTAGTTAAAAATATGTTTGGTTCACGAGGGGAGGAGTTTTATTAATAATTGACATTTTTATCCTTATAATCTTATATAACCGATATGATATTCAAATGTGAAAATTTTATAAATAATTTTTTGGAAATAATATTTGTAATATTGAGTGACTAAAAATTTATAACTTACCACGTAACGTTAAAAAAATTGAATACACTTGATAAATAGTATAACTTTCGACGCAAAATTATAAATCCGTTGATAATAACTTTTGAATACATAAAATAACTTAATGTTATATATATATATATATATATATATATATATATATATATATATATATATATATATATATATATATATATATATATATATATATATATATATATATAAATAATAAATGAATGGTTTAAAATTTTATGTTAAAATTATATATAATAGAATTAATATAAATAGACATAAAAATAAAAATAATAATAAAAAATAAAAAACTGTAGTGATTATAATTTTTACTAAATAAAAATAATAATTTAAAGGTAAAGAATAATTATAATGAATCGATATAAGCAATAGAGAAAAATAATTAAAAAAAGAAGCAGACGAAAGAAAGTAATAATTTTGAAATAATAAAATAAAATTGAGGGTATTTTAGTAAATATATTAATTTATTAAATATTAATAATCACATTCCCTCCCCTCCCCTCCGAATCCCTCCAATTCGGGGGACGCAAAAAGTGTGATATGGAGGGATTTTGCTCCCCTCCCCTCCCCTCCTCTCCCCTCTTAATAATTGAACCAAACACATTTTTTTATAAACATTCCCTCCCCTCCCCTCCATTTACCTCGAACCAAACACACCCATAGGGTGTGTTTGGTTCAAATGAGGGGGAGGGGAGGGGAGGGGAGGGGAGGGGAGAGGAGGGGATTTAAAGGAGGGAAGGGGAGGGGAGGTGAGGGATTTTTTTTAATCAAATAAGTGTTTGGTTCAAAATAAGAGAGGGGAGGGGAAGGGAGGTGTTTTAATTAAAAACATGTTTGGTTCAGGAGGGGAGGGGAGGGGTTTTATAAATAAATTATATTTTTACCCTTATGATCTTATATAAGTGATATAATATTCAAATATGAAAATTTCATAGATGTTATTTTGGTAATAATTTTTTTAATATTGACGGACTAAAACGTTATAATTTACCATAACGTTAATAAACTGAGTACACTTGATTCATATTATAACTCTCTGACACAAATGAAACTATATGCTAATAATAATTTTTAAATAGTGATGAATCATCTAACAAAACAAATACATAAAATAAGTTATTATTAAAACTAATACTTTAAATTTCTAATAAAATGAATAAATAAAAAAAATAAAATAAAGTAAATGATTTAAAATTTGATATAAAGAAAATGTAATAGGATAAATAACAAAACTAGAAGAAAAAATAACATAAATAAATATTAAAAAATTATAAAAATAATGTAATGATTATGATTTGTATTAAGTTAAAAAAAATTGAAAAAAATTTGAAGGTGGATAATAGTTATAATAAGTTGATGGAAATAATCGAGAAAACTCACATAGAAGAGAAACATTAACACGAAAAAAAAATTGAAATATTAAAATTAAACTGAGGATATTTTAGTAAATATAATAATTTTTTACGTTTTAAAATTCAGATTCCCTCCCCTCCCCTCCAAATTCCCTCAATTCGGAGGAACGCAAAAAGTGAGGTTTGGAGGGATTTTGCTCCCCTCCCCTCCCCTCCATTCCCCTCCTTAAATTTGAACAAAACATATTTAATTAAAATTTTTCCCTCCCCTCCATCTACTTCGAACCAAACACACCCTTAGAGTATGTTTAGATATTAAGAATTGAACGAGGCAGAAAGGAAAAGAGTGAAGTGAAGTGAAATTAAGCAGAATAGAATGAAGATTTCATTTCATTATTTGAAAAAATTTAAGACCAAACAAGACAAGTTCTTCTTTCTGCCTAAATCAGACGAAAAGAAATATATTGATAACAATGGTAACTGATTGAATGGAACAGAAATCCGTATCATTCTATTTTACTCCCATCTATCAGGTTTTAAATTATTCAAACAATAGAATATTATTGGCTAAATACTCTTTTTCGTTCTTTAACTATATCTTTGGGTCAATTTTGGTCCTTTATCTTTTAAAAGGGTCAATTTGATCCCCTATTTATTAAAACAATATCATACAAGTCCTTTCCATCTCATTCTCACTAACGGTGATTATTTTTACACCCGTGGCATCCTAGATGGCACCTTGTCATCACCTTCTTTCTTTTCCCTAACTTTCTCCATTTTGTCTATTTTATAAAGTGAACAAAAGAAACTTTTTCATAACATTATTTTGTGTAATTAAGATATGAATAGTCATTAATAACTTATTCCCAGATTCACAAACTCAAAATCCAAAACACGAATATAAATTTTTTGAAAATATTCATCTATACTATATTATATATCTTATGCATCAAGAGAAGAACGCGGTTTTTAGACACCAAGAGAAGAAGAACATTGTTTGGACATGCACATCTGTGTGAAGGGTGGTAGTCACACCTCTCAGATTTACACCATCAAGCAACGCATTTTCTAGGTTTTTTAGGTTTTGATTTTTGGTTCACGTTGTGCATTCAAGATTTGGTTTTTGATTCTTCTCTCTACCATCGTGTAAATCTTTAAAAAAGATTTGGTTTTTGATTCTTCTCTCTATCAATTTTTGTTCATTCCAGATTTGATTCATTTATGGATTGTTTACAAATTCAAAAATATCATTTGAAAAGATTTGGTTGATTTAGTTTTTTATTCTTCATTATTGATTATTTCCATATCTGTTGATAGACAATCATGAGAGTAGATACACTTAATTCTTGATTTATTTTCTGTCTTTTTTTCTTATTAAAAAATTGAGTTTATTTAATTTTAATAAATTTAAATAATTGAAATCATCCCTTATCACACGACATTCATTTACTAAAAGAATTGGATTAAATAGAGGTATTTGATGCCAAGTGTACATGATGTGGCATAGATATTTGACTTTGACTAACAGAGTTAACAGAAGGGATAAACGTGACACTATTTGAAGAAATAAGAGATCAATTTGGTCATTTCAAAAGAAAAGGGACCAAAATGGACTCAAGGGTATAGTTAAAGGACGAAAAAGATATTTAACCAAAACTATTTTATTCAGTCACATATTGTTTCACTCCATTTAATTCCTTGAATTCAAACAAAGTCTAATGTGACAATATTTTTATCATTAAAATAATATGATTTCTTTAAAAAAAACTTGAAATTGGTTGGTGTTTAGTAGTATTAACTAAAAATATTATGGGTTTCTTAATAATATCTATTAAGAATTTTATAATTAAAGAAAAATAAAAATTTATGATTTATTAATTGATTTCTATTGTATTTAAATATTTATATGAATATATATAATATTTATTTTAAACTAATAAAAGAAATTATATTATCGAAAGTTAACATTTTTGTCAATGTTATAATAGTGCGTATTTTTTCATTTGTGTTGGTTCCTTGGTTATATGTTGGCAACAATTTTGGTAAAACAAACTTCTGGTAGGATATTCTGCGAAGATGTCAAGACAGATATCTTGACATTTCTATGGTTCTGGGTGATTGCTTAATTTCAGGATGTTTGTCTTTGGTTCTTCCGATTTTGTAGGAGTATTCGCTAACTGATTGCATAAAGGCTTCTAGATTAAGTTAGCACCTTAGCCTTCAGTTAAAAATTGGCCCAAGCCCAGTTGTGCTCTATTGATCTTTTGCCGCTCTATAAAAAGGAAATGTTAATCCTAATTGTGCGTGATATAGGTCGATATTGTATTAGGTCTTTAGGTGGGAGTGACTACTTTTAGTAAGCTCCATATTTGTTCTATATGTGTACATTCACAAACCTTTAGGTGTTGAATGTTGATTTGATCTCCGAAGCTTTTAAGCAAGGATTTGCATCCTCGTAAACTTTTAAGCATCGAGGAGTAGTTTGTTTTGGAAGAATATCTTCCAGGGTTCTTTTTCTTTGTTCTTTTTTTTTGTTACAGGGATTGTGATTGGAAGGGATTTGAGGAGGGCCTCATACCTAGGTGAGTCTTAGGTAGAAGTCATAGGAAGGGTAGTGATTAAGTGAGAAGTGTAAATTGGGACTATTTTGCTTCGAATTGATACTATCATATATTGACTTCATCCTGGCTTGGTAGCCCCCAGAGTAGGACGGATTGTTCCGAACTGGGTAAACATATTGTTGTGTTATTTACCTTCTGCACTATTATTATTGCTTTTGTCATACTTGTTCATAAATAAGATATCGTGTCGTGACATCTCATTCGACATCACATATCTGATACCATAATTTCAATTGGTATCAGAGCACAACTGGACTTGGGCCAATTTTTAACAGAAGGCTAAGGTTCTATTGTATTTAAATATTTATATGAATATATATAATATTTATTTTAAACTAATAAAAGAAATTATATTATTGAAAGTTAACATTTTTGTCAATGTTATAATAGTGCTATTTTTTCATTTGTGTTGGTTCCTTGGTTCTATGTTGGCAACTGTAACACCCTTCTAAACCCCGCGGAAATTAATAAAATAATTCAGAGTAAAACATGAAAACAAGGGTGCCACAATTCAATTTAAAATAATTTATCATAAATCAATTATCATGCTTCACTGAGGAACGAATCATCAATTTAACAAAATCATGTTTTTACACAACGGAATATTCATCATACGGATAAGCATAACATCATCTATGCAATATCCCACAAAATTAATACAATAACAACACAATAGAGTAACATCATAGACTCTAAGCTAGCGTTTCCCAGTGTTACAATATCAGAGCATGACACCGACGCTATACTTAAACAAACTGGCCTATGAGCTATCCTCAGCAAAGCCAAAAGCCGCTACTCGCCAATCTGAAAATGTCAACAATAAGGGTGAGTCTCATTCAAATTAAAAAATGTTATTGAATAATAAATAATAACACATCATAGTTACATTCATTCACCCAATTGTTTCATAAACAGACATTCAGACAAGTTTCATCATCACAAAACAATCAACCAACACATCATCAATATCTATAACACTGGAATACATCCAATCATGTTATAAAAATATGCATATGTATGAATTGACACTATGCATGTGGTACCAACATCATCAAATGGGAATAACCCATGACCGATCCAACATCATCAAGATACGGCCCTGCCAGCACAGATTCCACACAATGGGAATCATGCCCTTTACTGATCCAACACATCATCATGGATACAGCATCATCAATGAATATGAATGAATGCAAACATACATGAACATACTTATACCATCGTCAAGTCTATGAGTAACATCATCAAATACTCATTTCATCACCATCATCATCATCAACATCATCATCATCATCATCAAATTATGTTTATATACATTAGCATCATTCAAACACAATCAATCATCATCATCATCATTAAAGAACATACATGTATCCACATCAATCATCACCATCAATAAGGAAGAACATACATGTATCCACATCATTCTAAAACAAAGCAATCATCATCATATAATTCTCAACAAATCATCACATCATAATGTTTTTCAAAACAACATCTTATATTGTCACATTTCATCATATATGTCAACAATACGTCATCCATCCAACAGACAAGATATTCACATCATACTCACATCATCACAAAACTATCTCATAAGATTCATCATACCAACAAACAAATCATCACAGGAATTACGTTTTAAACATAGCTTGTATCGTTACATCTCATCATATATGTCCACAACACAACATTCATCAAAACAAGCAAAATTGTGATTTAAAAATAATCTCGAGCTACTGCTCATTTCATCATCCTAACATTAAAGAATACTTCATAAGCTTCATCCTGCTCGAAACGGCACTTAAAATAGGCCAACGGTTCAAAAGATACGCATCTTTAAACTTTTCAAAATTTACTAGCAGCACGCGGCACCACACATTGTTCGCGACGCGCTGCCAGAAAACGACGCCTTCGCGGCGCCAACAAGGGACGCGGCATGAACTGAGTGAAATAATTATCCTCAAGCTTTCTTCCAAGCCGTTCGCGGCGCCAACAAATGGACGCGGCGCGAACTGACCAGATCAGAGATTCCCATCGCAATTGACAACATACGAACCTGAATCCCAAATTCCTCAACCTCGACCAAATCGATTCAAGTTGATCAAACACCATAAAACAGCCACACAACATATATCATACACACATATAACATATATTATGCATCATCAAACATCATACAACACCAAATTCATGGAAATTCATCAAAACAGATAATTATCAACAAACATCCCCAAAATCCCAACTCTATCATACGACTCAATTGACATGAAATAATATATCTATATCAGTCCTATTATCCATAACCCGATAATAGATGTTAATCGGAAGAGCCCCCCCTTACCTTAGCCAAGAATCTGGACTTTCCCCCTTCTTCTCCATCAAACCCGTAAGCCCTTTTCTTCACTTTCAGCAAGAATTCTCAATCTTCAAACTCGCTTATCTCCCTCATCGAGAACCTCCCTGACACGAATTAATATATTAAATCAAAGGAAATTTCGTGTAGAATCCGAATCTTCGAGAATTACCTGGTTTGGAGTTACGAGCAGAGAGTTATGACCCATTTTGTGAGGGCTGCACCATGAACACGAAAATCTCTTCTCTCCATGAGCTCTCTCCTTCTTCCTCTTAGGTTTTTCTTCTCTATTTTCCAATTTCCTTCTTTTTCTTATTTTATGAAAAATAAAGCAAAATAACTTTAGTAATAAGGCCTATCAATTACACCCCCTCCATTACTAACCACAACTTGGCCCAATAGCTTATTTTACACAATTTCTAACTTAATTCCAATTAAAAATACCAATAATCCAAGAAATTAATTTAAACTCCCATTAAATTAATAAATGTAAAATATGGGGTGTTACAGCAACAATTTTGGTAAAACAAACTTCTGGTTGGATATTCTGCGAAGATGTCAAGACAGATGTCTTGACATTTCTATGGTTTTGGGTGATTGCTTAATTTCAAGATATTTGTCTTTGGTTCTTCCGGTTTTGTAGGAGTATTCGCTAACTTATTGCATAAAGGCTTCCGGATTAAGTTAGAACCTTAGTCTTCTATTAAAAATTGGCCCAAGCCCTATTATGCTCTATTGATCTTCTGCTCTGCATATGAGTGAGATCTAGGGAGGTTACTTTATGGTACGATGGACAAGGAAGTTGGATTTCTGAACAGACTACCAGTTATGGATGGAAGCAATTATGATTATTGGAAACCTCGCAAGGTGACCTTCTTGAAATCTATAAATATCAAGGTTTGGAAGGCAGTTTTGAAAGGTTGGAAACATCCTGTTATTGTGGGAGTTGACAAACAACCCACAAATGTGTTAAAGCCGGAGGTAGACTGGAACCAAGAAGAAGACAAACTCGTGCTTGCCAATTCTTAGGTCTTAAATTCCATATTCAATGAAATTGACAATAATATCTTTAGGCTGGTGAACACATGTGAAGTAGCCAATGATGCATGGGAAATTCTAAAAACTGCTCACGAAGGGACAACCAAAGTAAATATGTCAAGACTACAACTGCTAACCACTAAGTTCGAAAATCTAAGGATGAGAGATGAGGAAAGCATCCATGACTTCCACATGAATTTGCTTGAGATAGCTAATGTGGCTAGTGCTCTAGGAGAAAAGATACCAGAAGAGAAACTGATAAGAAAGATGCTCATGTCTCTTCCCCAGAGATTCGACATGAAGGTAACTGCCATCGAAAAAGCTCAAGACATTCCTTAGATGAGATTGGATGACCTAGTAGGATCCCTCTCAACCTTCGAGTTGATCATCAACAATAGAACCAAAGAGGGTATCAAAAATACAGGTTTTATTGCTAACTCTGAAGACAACATGAGAAATTATGATTTGGACTCAGAGAAGGGAATATACAATGTCGTAGTATTGCTTGAAAGACAACTCAACAAGGTAATAAAAAAGATGGACAGAAGTCCCAAATCACATGTCCAGGACAACTCATCTGACATCCTGAGATTGAATGATGCTGAAAGAAGGAAATTCGAAGACAAATCCTTGCAAATAAAATAAGTATCTGAAAACGGGAGTGATGAGAATCCAACAAACATGTGAAAGCCTTGTCTGGGAGATGGGTGACATATGAAGATTCAAGTGGTGACGAGCTATCCTATGATGAATTGGCTACATCTTTTAGAAAACTATACCTAATGAGTGAAAAACAAAAGGCTCTCATATACAGTTTAAAGATAGAAAAGGAAGACCAAATAATCATTATCTCCAGTCTGGAAGAAGAAGTTGTCTCTCTGAAGTCTGAACTTGACAGGGTCCATAAGTCTATCAGAATGCTTAACAATAGTACTGATGTGTTAGATGAGATCTTACAAATAGGAAGAGCTACAGGAGATATGAGTGGATTCGGGTTCAATGAAAATAAGAAATTTGTCTCAAATCACACTCATCCAGGGTTCTTTTTCATATGATGGGCTACAATTAATAAACAACATTACTTTCGCACTTACAAATTACTAGCTATAATGCTTTCCTTTCCCCAAAGGAGTCATAGATAAGATAGAATCAATTTGCCATATTTTCCTTTGGACAAGAGGTTTTGAGGTCAGCCAAAAAGCCCTGGTAGCTTGGAAAACGTATGTAAACCTAAGAATTTCGGTGGTCTGAACATAATTGATATTGAAGTGTGGAACAGGATAAACATGATTAAACTATCGTGGAATTTAAGTGGTAAGGCAGATTCTCTTTGGGTCAAATGGATCCAGACGTATTACTTAGAAAATAGGAGCATTTGGACATGGAAGCCAAACCTTCTCACACTTGGATCGTAAAAATTGTGCTCAAAGAAAGAGATCACATCAGAAACATGTCGATTTGGGTGGACATCAGTAAGAGTGACACATTCAAAATGAAGGAGGTATATAATAATATGTTGAATTGTGGCCAGAAGATGGATTGGAGAAACTTAATGCATTGTAATATGGTGCGTCCTCGTGTGAGCTTTATTCTATGGCTTGCTTGTCATGGGAAGTTGCCAACTAAGGATAGATTACTGAGATTTGGTATGCTTGATAATATGACTTGTTATTTCTGCACAGATAATGAATCAATAGATCATATTTTCTTTATGCGTCAGATCATATTTTCTTTATGCGTCCCACTATGAGGCATGTTTGGATGGAGGTATTGAGTTGGATACAAGTTTAGCACCCCCAACGAATGGAGACATGAGTTGCAATGGATAATACAAGAAACAAAAGGAAAAAGTAACAAGGCAGCCATAATCAAGAATGCAATTGCAAAGACCGTTTATAAGCTGTGGACACTCAAAAACAGGGAATAATATTTTGGGAATAAAGTGGATGAAAAAAATATAGAGAAAAAAATTATAAATAGAATTGTGTATAGGACTTGGAATAACACAAAATATATATAACTATTTTTATGATAAATGAATAATAAGTTTGTAATTTTTTTTTTTAATCCTAGTGATCATTGCCATATCTACAATAGTGGAGGGGATTAAACAAATTTTCAGAAAACTAAAATTGAGGGATAAACAATGTATTTAAACTAAAATTATTTTGATTTTGATAATATAATATTTTGATTGTTTTTTTTATTAATCAACTTTGTATTTCTATTAAACCTTAAAAAAGAACAACTGATTATTTAAGAGAAACCTAATGATTAAGAAAAAGAGGGACGAAAATAGAAAAAAAAGTTTAGGGTTCGAAAATTTAAATAAAATTTAAAAATCGTTGATTCTGTGATCGAGCAAGGGAGAATGAGAGATACGAAAAAGGGTCGGAATCGGAGCTTCCCGGTGGATCCGAATGTCCCCCGGTGGATTTGTCAGAACTGCCGCAATCCGCTTTGCGTCGTCGGCGTCGATTCTTATGCCGACAAATTCTTCAACGACCCTTCTCGCTCTGGTTAGTCTCTTACTATCTTATGGTTTTCTCAATCTTCCTCTTTCACTTGATTCACGCTTCCATTTTGTTTATTAGAGTTTTATTGCAGCTATTGTTCTTGCTTGATAATTTAATTTTCGGATTGAAAAGTGAATTTTATTGCGTTTCTGTGATGTGAGTTTTAATTGATTACTGGTTCTGCTGTGAAAAAAAATTGATTTTGAGTTGAATATACAGGAATTTATGTTTGAATAATTTATGCAAAATTGAGTTTAACAGTAAAAATAAAATCACGCTTAAACTCAAAAGCTGCAAATTATAAAATGACGTTTAAACTCAAAAGCTGCAAATTATAGCTTGAAGTAAAATCAATTTTGGAGATAGAATCTATTCTTCTTTAGAAGAACCGAACATCTCAAAATCATTTCAAAATCAATCATACACCTTTAAATTGCTTTTGTCTCTTCCAAAAGATAAACCAAACATACACTAATTCGATGGATTGGGTGTAGACTAAGGGCGTGTTTGGATTGGCTTATTTGAGTTTATCTTATGCCATATGTTTGGTGACACGGTTTGAAAGAGCTTATTAAAACAGCTTATAGCATTATTCATAAACTTTTTTGAGCTTGTTTTTATAAGCTCTCAAAGATAACTTACGAAAATAATTTATAGCTCATATAAAAATAATTTAAATTTATTTTATATTTTGTTAGAAAAATAACCTAGGCAATTTTTTCCATAAGTGCTTATTTTGATAAGCACTATAAGTTCTAAATAAACTGTTTATCCAAACAGGCCCTAAGTACAACTAGAGTTAGAATGGATTTTCTTTTTTGCTTGTTGATTTAGTTTGCTTTTTTGAGTGAATTTTAGGGCATTTTATCGCGATCATTGCAAGCGAGAATAATTGTGATGATTTATTTATTTATGATGAAGAGACATTTAACTAGTTTAAGCATCGAGGTGTTGCTGAGTAGTGAGTATAATTATAATGTGTATTGCTATTGTTGATTTCATATGGGTGTTTCTTCAATTGTATAGTTCACTAGTTCATGCATGAATATTTCTTGTTGATTACGATGGTTTTCTGTTTGCTACTTCAACTTTTTTTTTTTTTTGCGTATTTGCTAATTTTGATTTTTGAATAGTATTGAAAGAGCAATTTTTTTCGTTTAGTTATTAGAACAAGAGTTATGGTGATAATTTATACTTGATGGGGATTTGATGAATGAGTGTAGGGATGCAAGGGTCATCTATGCATGGAGCTAGCAGTGTGATGAGTACAACTAAAATGGACAACTCATATGTTGTGTTGCCAAAGCAAAGACCACAGGCTCAAGGAGTTCCTCCTCGGCCTCGTGGTGATACTTCCCAGCCTGGGAAGACAATGGAAGAGTCATTTGTGGTTGTGTACAAGTCGGAATCTGCATCTGATGGAAGTGGGGGAAACTCATCGTCCCCGGGGGTTGATCACGGCGGTCATTTGCCACCTCATAACTCTGGATTCAATTCAACTATTACTGTTCTGACCCGAGCATTTGAGATTGCCACGACGCACACACAGGTTCGTGTACGGAAACCTGCATGTTTGTTTCAACTTGAATAGGATATATATACTTGTTCATAAGTGGCAGCGTCTTGAATTTTTTTATTTGAAAAAAAACTGGTTATTTCTTAAAATGGAAGTGTTTTGATTGATTTAGAGTCTAGGAAATCACAGTCTGCATGTTTTCTGTCTGAGGTTCCAGGTTGAACAACCTTTATGCCTTGACTGCATGAGGGTTTTGTCTGATAAGCTTGATAAAGAGGTCGAAGATGTAAATAGGGACATTGAAGCATATGAAGCATGTCTTAAACGCTTGGAGGGGGAGGCCAAAGATGTCCTCAGCGAGGCTGATTTTCTTAAGGAGAAATTGAAGGTGCTTGTCAGGTTTACTATTTCCAATGTGTATACTGTTTATATGTTTTCTTTAAGATTCAAATTCAAACCGTAAGTGGTATATTCATTACCTATGTTTACTTTGAATTTATGGCTGGATGCTGGTATATGTTTTCTTGCTATATTTGGTTTATTCTGAAATGCTATAGTATTTGATAACACATTCAAAGTTGGAAGCCTTTCAATTCAAATTTATTTTCATTGGTTGTATGGAGAAGGGTTGACATCACACCATACCTAATTAATCTACTGCAAACTGTTAGATACAATAATAAAAATAAAAATAATTACGTAAGCTATTGCAACAATATGAAATACATATCAGACAAAAAGTTCACTTGAATACATTTCTGTTAATTTGCATTTTGTCAAAGCTTCCAAATCTTTCAAGAGCCATACGTACTTGATTTGGCAACTGCACTCTCTCATGGAGTTGTTTCAAGATCAGTTCTGTGTGATATCAATGCTCCTGTAACATTTTTAATCTTTCCTCTCATATAATTCCCGAAGATGGCTCCTTTGTAGGAATAATATATCTATGCCGGAAAACTTGAAAATAAAATAACTCTTTTCCTTACCTATGAAAACTATATGCTACCCTTTTCAATCTTGAAGTTTAAATTCATATGTTAGCAACAGGCCCTCAATTAGGGAGGGGTATGTTTGAAGAAATAATGATGTGCCCAAAGAGCTGTCTGGGCCACCCTCTGTTAGCTAGGTATTGTTTGTTAAAGTTGAGTTAGTTAGCCTTAGCCCTCTAACTGTGGTAGCAGACATTGGATACAAATAGTGGTAGATAATGTAAATGAATTCAGTTAGTTGGTTATTAGTTTCCTTTGGAGGGAGACATAACTGTTGGTTAAGAGTTATAGAGGAATATATCATATATTCAATAGCATTCCCATGTTCTCTTTCTGTTATTCCTTAATTACTGGTCCAGTTCTATCAACTTTGTGCACAACAGCTTTAAATTTTAAAGTTATGGCTGTCATTTGTGTTGTGGGGGTTGGAGTTTTTTTTATAAATAATCAGAAATGTCTTTATTTTAAGAAATACTGGTTTGATTGACATCATTTTGTTCCGCGTGCCACTTGTTTTCTTCCAAAGTCTAAGTTTTAAATATTTACTACATAAATTGATAATCAAGATTGAAGAAGAAGAAAGAAGACTAGAATCAGCAATTGAAGAAACAGAGAGACAAAATGCTGAAGTGAATGCTGAACGGAATGAACTTGAGTTAAAATCTAGCCGTTTCAAAGAATTGGAGGAGCGGTATATTTTCACTGTACCTTTGTCCTTAGCAGTATTATATTTTTTTCAAATAAAACAATGACATAGTTGAATATACTTAAAAATCCCTAACCTCACCCCTCAACCCCCAAAATAAATTTTCTATGAATCTTTTTTCTTTTCTTCTTTAGTGTGTATGAATGCTTGATGTTAATAATTGATTTTACATGTCTGAACAGGTATTGGCATGAGTTCAATAATTTTCAGTTTCAGTTAATTTCTCATCAGGTTTGTCAGTTTATTTATTTATTAATAGCTTATTATTATTGAGAAGTGCTTTAAAAACTTGAAGTAACTTGCATAAGAACTTCTCTGTCCTATCCTGTCTATTTCTGAGGAAAAAAATTAACTTCCAAGTTTGAGCATTGTGCAAAAATATTTTAATCGACAGGAGGAGAGAGATGCAATTTTAGCTAAGATTGAAGTTTCACAAGCACATTTAGAGTTGTTGAAGAAAACAAATGTGCTCAATGACGCCTTTCCCATATCTCATGATGGAGAGTTTGGAACAATTAACAATTTTCGGCTTGGAAGACTCCCCAAAATTCCAGTAAGATGCCTAACATTTTGTATTATGTTTTTTAATGTTGTGACAATATGTTGTTAAGCCTAGTATGTATGGCTGGATTTCTTCCTTGGAAGCTTATTCGTTTATAATAATTGATGAGATACACATATATGTCCAAATATTGTTTATAAGGTTGCTAACATGAGTTACTTTTTTTGTTATTATTTCATTAATAACTTGGTTTCTTTTGTATATTGCCTAGTTTTCATATCTAGGTGCACTTGCACATGTGTTAGTTAAACCTATTTATATAAATGTATATGGATAACTAATTGATAACGTGTCAACTTAATGAAGTCTGTACTCATATCCATATGTCCTCCTCTCATTTAATGATTTGAATATGTATGGTTATAATAACTTATAATTTTTCATCTTGAATAATTTTCTCTCATGTATTACTTACTCTTGAATCCCTTTCTTTCAAGTTTAAGATTTTTTTATATGAAGTTTGCTTTTTTTCGAAACATATAGGTAGAATGGGATGAGATAAATGCCGCCTGGGGCCAAGCTTGCCTTCTTCTTCATACAATGTGCCAGTATTTCCGACCGAAGTTTCAGTATCCTTTTTTCTTTAAACATATCAGATTAATAGTATGTATTGTTAATATGGTAAATTTTCTCGTCTCCATGTAATAAAATAATCATGAATTAACAAAACCAGTTCAAAACAGAATTTTACAACTGCTGGTGGGCGTCTAAATGTTTGAGTTACCAACTTTTATTGATTGAAATCATCTACTAATTAAGCCATTTTACATCAAATGAATCTTACAAGATCCTATTTGCTTGTGTCCGCATTTTCATCTACATTTTACACAGAATTTATGGGGAATGACATGAAACATGCCCTTAACTCATTACTTTAGCTATCGAATAAAAATAATTCCTATGGGCAGCTATCCTCGAATCACAGACACCAACAACACTACTTTAGAGCTGTAAGTATGCACGCTGTTTCTACTTTTGTTTGTCTTTATGATGTTCTAATTTTTATAAGTACATGGCCTAAGTTGAGCGAAAACCTTAAATATAACTGATGGAAGAAAATCAGATGTACCAGCTGATTCGTTGGCAGCAATTTCAATATGTCTACATTTTAGTTTTGCAACCTAAACACCAGAATAAACTTTCAAGCTACATTGTTTATTTAAAATATTTAGGGCTGCTCCTTTACCCCTGGCCCGGGTTCTGTATGCCTGTGGTGAGACTGTAACTGATGTTCTGAATTATACTAATATAAATGTTGCAGACAAAGTAATATAACAAATTTGTTGCCTTTCAATTTGTTCTTAAATTTGTCTACTGTGCCATTAATAATGGCTAAGGTATCACAGGTTTGGTCCAGTCAACTTGTTCTGGAGTACTCGCTATGACAGAGCAATGACACACTATTTAGCATGTCTTAAGGATTTTGCAGAATTTGCCAAATCTAAGGATCAAGAGAATAACATACCACCTGAGAAATGTTTCAAGTTACCTTATAAGTAAGTTTCATTGCATTTAATATGTTTACTAGAGTTTTATCTTTTGGTACTATGTAATCATTTATTTACATTGGATAAGCACAAAATTCGCATTGGTACCATCATGTTCATCTTTTCTACAGTCAAGTAGTGTTTGCATTTTTCACTAATTGGTTATTTGCTGGCTTGTAGGATTGAGAGTGACAAAGTGGAAAACTATTCCATCACCCAAAGCTTTAATAAGCAGGAAAATTGGACGAAAGCACTCAAATACACACTCTGCAACTTAAAATGGGCTCTCTATTGGTTTGTTGGAAATACGAATTTCCAACCTCTTTCAGCGATGGTACCTTCACATGCTGAAGTTCCAGCTGCAGGACCTTTGCACCCGAGGCGCGCCAGTGAAGCCAGATCTGAATCCCGAACCTGAACATAACATACACCAGGATTTAGGTAGCATACAAATGTGTACATACAACTATTTTAGTCTTTAGTGGTCCATAATTTAGTATGATTGTAACTATTACCAATAGTTTGTGTTCTTTTATTAAAGCACGATATTATTTGAATGATGCTCTTTTCAAAATCCAATTTTGATATTTCCTTTTACCCTTTTGGTTAGAGAATGTAGTTTTCAATTAACTGTTAAGATCCTTAACCAACTAAAGATATGCTTATGAGGGTTCAGGTGGACAACAAACAAAAACATTTTTTCTATTCTTGAGGATTTCTTAACTCACCCTATGGTTTTCTTATGTGCCACATGAAATTTCAAAAATGTCCATGGAATTTAGAAATATATCTCCGGGACGCCTCAAGATTTGATAAGTCTATTTTCCTAAAAATGCATTTTTAGGATACAGTCGAAGTTGCATTTCCGGTACGTTGAAGCACAGAAAATAGAAAAAATTAATTAGAAATACACCAAATTCACAAACTCAAAATACCATAATTTAAACATTGATATTATGGACCATAAAAAATCCTATTTGCTGACATGGTGTGAGCAGGAAATGCATTACCGGTTCCAAATTGGATGTACATTTCCGGTAAGTGCCATGGTATAAAAAACAGAAAGTAACATAAGCATAATATTGAACAGAAAAATAATAAGAGGCATAATCCAGTATAGAGACATAAAAATGTTTTCATTCAACATCATAAACTGTTAACAAAAGGTTAAATACAATATTATGATAAATAATTACTAAAATGACTCGAAATATCTGTCGCCCCGACAAATTTACCGGTGGTATCCCCTTTGACTTTTCCTTATTTTTCGCTATTTCAATGTTGTTCAATTTGGTGTACTCTTTCATCCTTTCAATAAATTAGTCCGGCCAAATCTCAGATTCGATTGTAAAATGATTTGCCCACTCCGGTGATGTAACTAGTATAGGGCATCCCAATTTCAAATAAACTTGAAGAAAATGTCGCAGATTAGAAATTCAACCAACACAGATAGAACGATCAGTTGGATTTGGAGGTAGAGCAATGCGCAGTGGGAAATAAGTTTTCGAGAAACCATATATATCTTGTAAGATTAATACACGGTCTCTCATATGCATTTGCTATGAGATGTCCCATCTCAGGAAAGCACATCAATTTATCCTCCGTTACTTCTCCACTGACGCAAGGTACAAGAGCGTGATAAATTTCTTCAACTCTCTCTTTACTCTCGAGCACCCGTGTGTATAAGTCTCTATGACTCCTCAACTCTTTTATAAGAGCACGACAGACAAGTTGGTGATCTTCTTTCCTTTTACCGAGCAAAACAGAAACAACACGAAAACCACAGCTATTGTAACTAGTATACACAACAAGAATTAAGTTATGGAAATCAACACAGATAAAATCATAAATACATTTCCGATAATGTTCAACAAATAATCGGATATACATTTCCAATATTTACACGACCTTTTTTCAGCTGAAAAACCAGATTAATGTGAACAATGAAGATTGAAATGAATTAAGTTTACCTTAAATTCCACTTTCTTGAGCTCCTTTTGATATGATGAACCACAAGAATGAAATTTTGGAGTGAAAACTTTGATTGAGAATGGAGGGATTTTCGGAGAAGTTTATGGAAAGTTGATGGAATGACATGATCATGATGGTTACTGTTTTAAGCATAATGACTTTTGAGTATACCAGATATACACTTCCGATTAGTAGGTAAATAATAAGGTGGTAGAAATTTCAATCTTCCCGCACTAATTTACTAGAGATGCATTTCCGTGAGCAATTTGAGATACATCTCCAGTTTGCTTTTCTCTTTAAAATATGGTGGATAAACTTTTGGCCTTGTATTGTATTGTAAAGGGTGCGTACGAGAAATACGTTTTCGATTTTTGCGGAAGTATTTTCGGAATTTCATATGACATTATTCACCCTATAGGGTGGAATAAGAAATTCTCCAATTCTTTTCATCACATACAACTCTACTATGGGTCTTGATCAATATTATTACAAATTATTTTCTAGGATTCATATTCTAAAATAAAATTGCCTTTTCAAGCAAATTGGAATAATAATTGAAAACAAACCAACATAATTATAAAAAAAGAGAACATGAAGTTGAATTCGAACCGTGTTTGAGAGTTAGGATTTAAATAATGAGTAAGGAGAAATAATGTAAAAGAAGCAAATATTTATGGCGTATTTGATTTAGTTTTGTAAAAATGTTTTTTAATTTTTAAAATTTGAAAAGAATAAAATTTATTTGATAGTTTAGTTTTACAAAACTATTTTGAAAAATTATTTTTATTTGAGAGTTTTAAAAATTAAAAAAGGTTTTAGAGGTTTCGATTTTGAGTTTTGAAGGAAACAAGAACTATTTCGTTACCACCCAAGACAATCCCTCTAGCAACGTATCATGTTTTCTCACTCAGGCTGAGCTGACTGGGCCTGCACCACAAGCAAAGCCTTATATCCACGTGACGACGCTTCTATTGTTACCTCAGCATGAATTTGAGTGGGATTCAAACAAGGGGATTAAAGTATTTCATTTTCCATTAGAGTCTTCTTCCTCCTAAATACATTCTTAAGCACCGACATTTTATTTGCAATACAAGATAAAAAGATGATCAACAAAATATTATGAGAATAGTAAAGACAAATGTAAAGATAAATCTTCTCTCTTCATCAAAGATCTTTTTCCTCTCAAGAACAGTGGTTGCGTCGATAACCACTCATTTGTTAATATACCTCATCTTCTACAAGGAATGTGATACATCTAAAGGGTTAACTCCCTCCTCGTAACCCACCTACTCCCAAAAGGCTACCAAGTCATTTTTTAACGACTCTTCTTTCAAGGTCAGATAATCATAGGAAAAAGTTTGTGTCTTCAGTTCACAGTTGAAATGATTCCAAACCTAGTTTTTTGGATCCTGTCCTTACATTTTTCCGGCTCTTAATAAGGGGCGCATGGGGAAGGGCGGCCTTCTGGGATCTTGTAGAACACAGAATGAGCCTCCTAGTTTTGGGGTCACCAATAATTAATGATCTTTAAAGTGTTTTCAACTTTCAAGGTAGACGTCAAACAACTTAAACAGTTGTAAAAGTGAGAGCAACCCTTGTCCCTGATCCCCGCTAGCAAAGGTGCCTGTCATAGTGAAGATGTTGAAGAATAACCTCAGAGACGACTCTTTTACCCGATATTCACACCAGCACCAGAATACCTTGATAAAGGCACATGCTATCGGGCGGGTGTAGTTAGGATAGGTAAATTCTTAGATGTTTTAATACCTCATCCTCAAACTCGTTGAAGGGAAGCCTGAGTATCATATTGGAAAACAAGCATCCATAGAAGGGATGGATATCCCATCATAAGAGCTGCATATTTTCTTGCTGTAATCAACATGGGAAACTAACAAATCGGAGGACACTCCCACATCTGTACAATTACCCTTCAAGCTTGCAGGACTACTGAAGACGGAGATTGTTTCTACCAATTTTGTCCAGGCCCAATGATATTTAGTAACACAAGCAAGTTGTACAAGACCTTTATGCTTCATTCAAACCATGTCCTCCCAAATGTCATGGAAAAGAAAATGATGGTCATGAATCTGAGAATGGGTTCGAAAATCAAGGTAATCACTAACCTTCTAATTACTAGGATCCAAACTGTTCACCGAACTAAATGAATTAATAAAAATATGATTCCTTTTCCCGTCCCAAGCAACCTCAGCAGACCCTAGATCTATCATAGGTCGTATGGTAGAAGAAGGATTGACATCCACGTCCTTAGCAACGAGATGATCATAATTCATCTCTTTCATTCCTTTAGAGAAATCATCTGTACTTTCGACAGAGTGGGAACTTGAAGGTTTGCCACCATCTTCAATGTAACCCCTACCAATGTCAGAACTATCGATAAGAACAACAATATTTGTAATACTGTTCCAGTGGAATATGAAAAATCACTTGCATCATCACTGAAATTCTGGAACAACATGAAAGAACATATGTCGAATACGATGTCAGAATTTCCAGAATGTCAAATGCAATGTCAAGACATCATAACAACATAAGTAACAATTAACGATATAAAGTAAATTGTAGGGAGTAAATAACACACGTCAACTGTTAACCTAGTTCGGTGCAACGTCACCTACATCTAAGGGCATCCAAGCTAGGAATGAAATCTACTATAATAGTATTAGTTTGAAGTTCTAAAGAATCTCTGGTTTTACAAACTTCCCACCTAATCATTATCCCTGCTATTTATATTTAAGACACTCCTAAATATGAGACTCATCTCACTTCCCTTAAATCACACAACAATGATGACAATGATAACAACAAACAAAATACACATTTCCAATGAAACATAATCAACTATTGCTTAAAAGCATATGAGTGATTCTGTTTACGGTGATTTCCGGTAAACAACCGCTAGTCTTCCAAACTATAATAAATATGATTTGGTTACTCGCAGGATCGACTAGATTGATCCTAGGACATAGTCAAAAAGATTGTTATTTATGATGATTCGAACCATGTTTATGATTTGCCTTGAAAATAAGAATTACTCAATCGAAACAATAAAGGTTAGCAATCACTTTGTTATACACGTAAATATAACTTCAGCGAAAGGTAAGTCAAGATAAAACATAAGACAAAAACTGTAAAAGTGCAAGAATCTTAAAGTGCAGAAATGTTAAATACTTCAAAGATAAATAACATGAAAATAAATAGTGCAGGAATGTAAATGGCAGGAAGTAAACGAAATGCAATAATATTGAAAGATACTTGAAAATAAAGGAAAATACACATGTATTAAAATGGTGGTGTCATACGTACATTTCTCAGCGAACTCTTTCTCTTAACACTTGATACTTGAGTAATATGTGAGTGATTTGTACAAAATGAACACACGGAATCCTAACATTAAGACCCTTATTTATACTAATTTCGACCTTAACGGTCCTACGCTAATCTAATGCCACGTTTCTCATGAGAATCCTCGGAAAGCCATCTGTCCCTGGACAGTTATGCAAACTTCTTCGAATTTCAAATCCTCCCGCCTGAATCCTCCTTCGACGCGCGGCAATATAACTTAACATTAAAATACCACGAAAACACGCTAAGCATCAGTACTTAACATATTTCGTAAAATTTGTCTAAGTCTCGAAGATATACACTCCTACTAGCTTCAGCATTCACTATCTTCGTTATGACTTAAAATTCTTCATCCTCGAAACATGGCCATCAGGAGCCATTCCCTATCTTCAAAGATGGTCATCAGTAACCACCTCCTTCGAATTTCAGACCTTCGAAGGACATTTCTTCCTAAACGAAATCTTCAGCTAACAAATTGCCCCCAATAAATGCCTGTTTCGAAAAACAAGAGAAATAGGCGTTTCTTGCTGTAACAAGATTTCGTTTTAGAGTTCCAAGATCATTGATTGACGTCACAATCATTTATGACTCTGTTTCCAAAACGTCTTGTCATTTTTAAAGATGTCTACTCATAACTTACATTTCCACGTTCTGGTCTCACTTCCTGATCATTACTCCTATATACTAGGAGTAAAGCTAATAAATATTCGACCGCCGTTGGATGAAATCAACGCCTGCCGCGTGTCTCTTGGCTTTTACCCAAAAGATTTGAAAGGGTTTCCGTTAAACCTTTAAATACCGAAACTTTAACCTTCACATAACTTTCACCTCTTATTTCCTTATTTCTCCACAGAAAAGAACACTCCTGATTATATTCAAACCCATTCCAAAAAAAAATCAAACTTACTCATGGCGTCTTCCTCAAATGTTCTTCAACCAGCTTTGAAACTTCAACAATCTACACAGATGGGGGATCAAGAGTACATACCAAACCCAAATTCTGCGGAAGTGCGCGCCATTTAGGCTTCTCAGGTAATCATTCCTTTTGAACTTTCTGGGAAAACTCATGCTTTCATGGGTCCTTTACCAGGAGAAACTAACCCTTCTCTGAATAAATTCTTTCCTGCTTATTATAAAACTAGGCCGTTAGTTAGTAAGAACAAAATAGATGAAGATGGCCGTCCTATTTCATCAAAGCCTGATGATACGGAAAACACTTCGATCGTAAACCCTTCATCCCTAGAGAAAATTAGGTTAAACTATGTAACCAATTTTGTGAAATTTTTTAGGTCAATTCCCTTAGCAAAAGACCCTGAACTATACTATGCCTGGTTGGCAAGAGTAGAGAAACACAAGGCTTCTTTCTGGCAAGAACTGGGCATTTATGATTTAATCCAACTGTCCAAGACTGGTTTAGAATATAACCAAACCATGTTAGTTGCGTCAGTTTATTTCTGGGATGCTTCCCACAACACTTTCCATCTTCCATGTGGAATGATCACCCCCACGCTTTTCGACATAGCTGCCATTACGGGGCTTCGACCAACCAGAGAACCTTTCGACCCCAACGTCATGGATACTGATACTATTAACTTTAATGAAGCAACTGTTACTTATACTGAATTCATTCAAAAGTATCATGACGAAAATAATGAAGTAGTCTCAGACGAAGAGCACATTGCTTTCTTAGCCTTATGGCTTTCGAGGTGCGTCTTCTGTTCTAGGTCCATACAAGTGGCAAAAAGATATCTCTGTATGGCTAATAAACTCCATGCTGGAACAAAACTAAACCTGAGCCAATTAATTCTAGGGTTTCTCTATGAGAACCTAGGTGAAGCAACAGACCTTGTAAAGAATTATAAAACAGGTTCTTTGCTTTTCGCTGGCCCCTTCTGGTTACTCCAACTGTGGCTTAATGCTACTTTCGAGGCTCAACTCCTATTTCAAAGTGTTGTGAACGAAGAAGATCCAGATATTAAACATCGAACTGTAGAAGGAACCAGGTTGGCTTCGCTAACCCCAAAAGAAGAGACTGGTAAACTTCGCGAGCACTTTCTAGCATATGTCATGATGTTTGCTCGGTGTCATCAATTCAGCCCTTCGATGGCTCCGTTCGTAAACAGGACAGTGGGTCCCGAATGGTTCACTCGAAAGTTTCCACCAACATCTCAAGATCAAGAGACTGAATCTATGACTATTTGGGGAGCTTTCCTTACCCCACGGTTATTCTATCACCGTCTTCGCCCCTCCAAAAGCCAATATGTTCTCCTCTGCTACCAACCAAATCTGGTATCAAGGCAATTTGGATTGGTTCAAGTAAAACCCAAATGTCTGTACGAGAAAAGGAACCACATGTGTTTACACACTTTATATCTGACTGAAGAAGAATGTGAGTCAAAAATTGCCAGATATGCTGGTGTGACCAATCTCTCACCTATCCCTTTCGATCCCGTATTTTACTCTACCCCGGATTTTCAACAATGGTGGGCGGACTATTACACTACGCAAATCTTTGACGCTGAGAGCCTTACTCGCGAACTAACTGAAGCTTTTGCTGATGTGCAGGAAAAAATTCAAAAAGGTACTTCGACTCATATTAAAGAAATACAAGCCTTTCAAAAGTTCTTTGAAACCATTTACAGGCCTGATGATCTTAGTCGGACCGTTCGTGAGGCTGCAGTCACTTTGCGCGAAAAGTTTTCTGCTAAACTGGATAAGTTGAAACTGCCCTCGTCTGTTCGACCAGAACTGCGTTATAAAGTGGCTTTCAAACTTAATCCTCCAAAATTCCCTCCACTGCCAAGCGCTGATTTTGGTGTGGCTTAAGCCCTCCTTTCCCAGACTGGTTCGTGTGTGTGAATGCTTTTAAAATTCTTCAGGAAAGCACTAAAAAACGCGCTGAACGAGTGGTCCCGACTAAGCATACCCTGGATACTTTCAAAGGACATCTCCATATAGATCTTGAACATGTTCGTGTCTTGACTCCAATACCTGAAGGTTTGGGTTTAGACAAATTTTTGACTAACATTCCTTTTCTGCTGAAATACTAATTCCAGTTTCAACTACAGCTGTTGCTCGAAGGAAAAAGATCAAACAACTCCCTGCGCAGAAAACTTCTGAAGTTTCACAGAGCAACAAGCCCAGTGAGAGTGACTCTATCACTGCTGACAAGAAACCCACGGTATATACATACTTTATCTTTCATTTGTATGTTACATGAATCATACTTACCTCACCCAATTTATATTTTCAGAGTTCGAAACCTCCACCACATTCGAAGCGAAAAACCTCTCCAGTAGTTGTCTCAGATGACGATGACAAATCTCCACCTCGAACCAGACAAGCCCAAAAGAAAAGGCAAAAGGCCGCTACTCCTTCAGGAAAAGAAAAGGGATCTGGGTCTTCGAAACTTACTTCACCGGGTGACAAGGTATCTTCTGAAGAATCACCTTTGAAAGGTGGTAGTAACGCTTTCGTTGTCGAGAGCCACAATTCGAGCCCAGATAACATCCTAACTAAGGTATTTGGATTTCCCAACATAATCATCTTTATAAATTTTTAACTTAAAATAATTAAGTTAACGTTTTACCTTATGATTGTAGGATGATGTTGGCACAGCCACTTCCAACCTCAAATCCTTCACTCTTAATATTGATCTTGATAACCTCCAAGGTAGATGCATATTCTTTTTTACAGCGAAGAGATTTCTTGCAACTTTCCTTACCATAACATGTTCTAATTATTTCATGCAGGTAAATCTCATGTGCTTTCACCAGTGGTCGAAGACGCTCAGCCTCTTGCGACTATCATTCCTAGTACAGCAGTCGAAGGGAGCCATTCAACTGATGATTCTCCACCTACCCACAAGAGAGAAAAAGCAGACCAACAATGTTCAGGTAGCAACAATACAGCTGGTCATCCAACTGGTAGTGAGGACACTTTATCTGAACAAGATGTCATGGAAGAAACCTCCAAGTTAGCCACAATAGTTCGCCACGAGACCACACCTTTTGGGACCATAGTTTCTCCTGAAACTACTTCGACTCCTGCCCCAGCAAAGCCTACTCATTCAGAATTGGAGCAGCTTAAACAAACTGATCCTCTCAGCTTCCTCAAGGCTATGATGGATATTGATAATATTTCGCCTTCTGAGCTCGAAACTTCTCCAGCTGTACAGCCAGAATCTGCTAATAAAGAGGATACTTCCGTCCTTCTTCATCAGATAAAGGAAAAGTTCTTCGAAACCAACCTCGTCGAAATTCTTAGCAAGGATCCTATCAAAAGTCATAGCTTGAATCAACTTCTGAAAAAGGTGGATCTTCTTCTGGTTTCAAAAGAAGTCTCAGAGGTGATTGTTTTGCTGGGTTCCCTGATTGAACAACTCCAATCAAACATTCTTCGACGTTGCCATATTGAGGAACAACTTACTACGAAGATGGTTTCTCATAGTTCATCTTGGAAAGCCGCTACTGATGCGTCGAAGAAAGGTGATGCTCTCAAGCTTAAACGCTCAGAGAAACAGAAAGAGTATGATGAATGTGAGCAGAATATCCAATCCTGGAAACAGGAGATTGTTCATCTTGAGGAAAAGATAAAGGAGGCTGAATCTGGCAAGGCAACCATTCAACAAATCAATGAGCAGGAATTCACTGAAGTTGCACGTTTAGGAATCCAACATTTCGAGGGTGCACGAAAACTAGTTCTTGAAATTGACGAACTGAAGAAACAAAGGGCCCTGATTGAACTTCGCATGTCTTCCTGGGAGATTCAGTATTCGAAGATAAAAGACACTCTTCCTAGAGATTTTAATTAGTCCTTTCGACTCTTGTAATGACTTTCCTATAATGCACATTGGTTTATCTTGTAATCGAATTCCACCAGGGATATATCTATGTAGACCTTTTGTTTGCCAGTTTACCTATTCTATACCATTTTGAAATGATCATGAGTAAGACTCTGGCAATTCTTCAAATCTTGTCAAAATATATTTAATTGTCACAGTAATCTTAATAAATATAAGCATGTGACCTGACTATCCTTCGCACCCCTTTCAGTCTATACTTGATGTTTCCACTCCCCTAGTCGTAACCATTATTAAAAGATGACGTCACTTTCTTCAAAACGTCTTTTTTAAGACGTGCGTACACCAGTTTCTCATGATTACATTTCAACTTCCAAGGGCGGGAAACGGCGGAAGCCATAACTCCTCTTTGGAATACCAAACGCAGTCTAATCAATCATTAAAAATTAAACCGTTCTTCTATTGCCCCAGGTCTATATAAAGGTTCAATATCACACTTCTTCCTTCACACTTATTTGAAACCTTTACTCAAAAGTTTGTTTCTCTTTCTCTGTTTCTCAGAAACATAAAGCCTAAAAACAAAACCTTTTTAACCTTTTCCTTCTCTTCATGGCGCAACCTCTTACTTACAACAACATCAGAGCTTGCATAAAGAAAGAGTTCAAACTTTCTGAAGATGAGTTTGATGAAAACTTCATCAACATTGGTGCTCTCTTCGCCAATCAAGAACTTGATTTCTACTATGAAATCCTGGAAGGACCAGTCTATCCCAACATGCTGGCTGATTTGTGGATGTTTGCGTCTTTACGCATAGATCCAGAGGGCAGAACTACCATAGTCTCTGAAGTTCGACGTGCCCAAATCACAATCACTCCTTCCACCATCTCTAACTTGATGAGATGCAACAACTCTGGCGAAACCTTTGATGATAATAGCTTCAACATGACGACTCATCTTCTGTTGAGGACTCTCATGGACAACGACCCTTATAGTGCCAAGGTCATCAGGGTTTGGCATCAACTGCTTGTGGGTATCTTTCAACCACGAAACCATGACCAAAACAGCATCATGGTGGATGACTTGGAGTTTATCCTCTGTGCCCTTCGTGGGAAGAAAATCAACTTCCCTTTAATGATCTTCAAAGGGCTTGTCGAAGCCGTTTCCATGGCTGCTGCCCGTCAAGGGGTTGTGACCTGTCTTCCATATGGAAGGCTCTTGTCTTATATATTCCTTAAAAAGGGAATAGTGAGAAGGATGCGCAACTCTGGATCGATGAATATGTTCGAGGCGGAGAGCTTGCCCCTGCTGTCTTTGGAAGGTTTAGACCAGAGGATCAACTAAGAGGTGTTTTAGTTTAGGTTTTTATTCGCTTTAGTTTCTTTTTTGTAATCTTCCATGTTTTGGACACCAAACCTCTTGTCATGAATGTATCCTCTTAATATTTATGGAAGATATTTTGAAATTTATTCGTCTTCTTCTTTCAATCTTTTGCTATACATGCTTGTTTGGATAACAAAGCCATTTTGGTGTTAGTTCAACCATTTTGGCTTATGTAGTATACTCTGATATCTACGTTTTTGTAATCTTCACTTCATGCATGCTTGGTTTGTATCTCTTCAGATACTTCCCGTTTACTCTCAAAATCCTGCGATCCTCCGCTAATTCTTCGATTTCGTAAGCATTATTCGAAAATACCTTTAAGATTCGAAAGGGTTCTTCCAAGTGTGGGGACCATTTACCAAGTGCTTGATTCCTTCGATCTATGGGTAATATAACTTTCCAAACTAAGTCATTATTGCTAAAAGTTTTACCTTTCACCTTTTTGTTCATTTGTTGTATGCTCTGGACACTCTTTCTTTTTGTCTTTTTACCATCTCCAATGCTCGAAGTCTGTCTTCGTCCAGGTCTACTAATTCATTCATCATTGTAATACGGTGAACTGACTTTTTATCGATCGAAATGTCGCGGTAAGCAAGAGTCGCCACCGACTTTTATTTTATCCAAACAAGTTAGAAAGGCTAAAAGAAACAGAAAAAAACCTTTTTAAAGAAAACTGAGTTCGGGGGGTAATTTATGCAAAGGGAAGATGTAAGGCACCCTTTGCATCCATGGTTTTCCATGGGCTCTTAATTGCTTTGCTTGCTCGTTTTCAGAAAATGTAGATGAAAGAGGAAAAAATGGACTTTAGCTCGTAAAATGAGCGTAGCCAGTTTTTTGAAGAATTTTGAGAAAGAATATAGAAAATAGAGCATGGCAAGGCAATTAGGGGCAATTACCTTAAACTCAGATGATAGGTCTCTTTTTAGCCTTTCAGAATGAAAGGGTCAGTCCTTGCCATAAGAGGGCAGGAAGCCTTTCGTTTGGAGGTAAACGGGTCATCGAAATATCCTTTGCCATAAGACTGTCCCATGCCATAGAAGGGCAGGTAGTCTAAGGTAAGGATCAGAATAAGCCTTATTCGTAGGCAACCAGAGGATACCTCAGCCTTTTCCGTAGGCAACTTCCGAGGGTCGAGGTCATATTTGTGTATCGAAGGCAGCATCATTTAGGGTCGCATGACCTTTATTTATCGAGGCAGCATGGCTGAGGTATCCTCGTATTCGAGGGACATGGCTTATTCTGCAAAAAACACAAAGGCAACAGGCAACAAGGCAACAGAGAGGTTACCCCAAAAGAGTGCGTGTGTGCAACAATCATGTGGTTCAATTCAGTTATTTATCTTGTAATTAGTGACTCTAATCCAGTTTAAATTTGCACTCCCTAAATTACTAACCACGCAGTATATAAAGCAATAAAGGGGAAGGGAAATTGAAACCAGCGGATCCCCAAAAGGGTTTGGCACAAGTAATAATAAAAGAAAACAGAAAAGATTTAGGGTTTAGGGTTACCCATGGCGTAGCTTTGGCATTCGACAAACCCTGAAAAGGTGGGAAAAAAGGCAAACAAAAGAATGTGAGTGCATTATTAGGTTCGGAGGCAAACTTTATTAACTCTTAAAAAACAAAAGAATAAAGAAATTAAAAGTAAATGAATGAAGAGTACTTAGCTTGGCATTTGCCCTGACAGGGTTGGTGGGCAAAGGTTTGCCTGAAGCATTGACTCTGACCATTGAGAACTGAAAGAAGAAACATCAAGGCGTGAGTGTATAGGCAGTTCATTGTCATTAAAAATAAATCCTAATTAAATAAAAGGCAGGAAAATATTTAAATAATTAAAAACTAAAACTTAGCTTTTGAATTCGACGTGGCGCGTTATCGGGAGAAACCCTATTAGTAACCCTGAAAAAGGCATGAAAGGCACAAAGAAATATCTTCAGTGTATTATCAAACCTGGTTATGATTCAGATAGAGTGTAATGATAAATCGATTTAATTAATTATTGGTCTTGCGACCTAATTAATTAAATCGAGGCAAAAATTGAGTGAAAAATAATTTTTTGGAATTTTTTAGAATTTAAATAAAATACATATGAATTTTAAAAGATTTAATGATAAATTAAAATAAAATAAATAAATATGATAAATAAGAAAGTATATATAAGAGAAAAAAGATAATTTGAATAATATAAATAAAATAAATAAATTAATAGAAAAGATAAATATTAAATAAATAAAAGAGAATAAAAGAAAATAAATATGTATAAGAAAATAATTTAAACAATATAGATATATTAAAGAAAATAAATTAAAATCAAATATTATTATTAGTAAAAAAAAAGGTTTTTGAAAATAATATAGTTTTTATAAATAAAAACAAATAGAAAATATATATATATATATATATATATATATATATATATATATATATATATATATATATATGAATATATAAAATAAAAAAACATTATGTAATTAAAAAGAAATTTTTTTGGAAAACTTAGCTGAGGATCTAGTGCGACACGCGTGTGCAGTCCATGGTAGATGCGCAGCTTCAGGAGCGTTGGATATGGATTTGATGAAATCCAGTGGCTGAGAGAATGAGAGACCATGGCCAGCGTGTACGCCAAGACGCACAGGATCTTTCTGTTTGAAAAACAAAACGCGCGCGCTTTTGGACGAATGGGAGAGTGCCACGCTTCATCTTCTCCACCCAGATTTCTGCAACTCGATCTATTACAGCGCTTTTTGCTTTGAAGCGCTGTAAAAGCCCTGTGTATAAAACTCAAAAAATAGCGAATAGGGGAAAATGCTCATATAAATTAGGCGCAACTGTACCATTCAACTCACCTGATCCTCACGAGCATGGTCATGGTATTGGTTAGGCCTAATTTTACCTGTGGAAAAAAACCCTAATTCGAAGGCAAAACCCTAACAATGGCATATCATTCCAAACAGCACAAAAACGCACATAACTATCCAAAATCGATCATCACACATCATAGAACACAAATATAAGGATTAAATCTGATGAGGATGCATGAACAATGCTAATCGAGTGAATTTTAAATGGTGCAAACCGTGGCTTATTGGAGACGATTCCGGGTGCTTTGTGGCTCGAAAGTGATTGGGAATCGTTCAATGTTGATCAGAGAATGCCTTGGGATTGATCACGCACTTTGAATTGGTCTGCAATCCAAATTTGCTTTTGAAATTTTCCTTGTTTCTTTGCACTCGGGTTTGAAGCTTTTAGTGGCGGAATTCTTTTTTTTTCTAGCATCTGGCTTTGATTAGGTCAACAAAATTAAATAAAATCTTGTTGAATCTTGTTATGCAAGGTTTGGAAGATTTGATTGGAAATATAATTTTGAAAGTTTCCAATTATGGCCAATATTGATTCAATCTTTTCCCAATTACTTATGCACGAAATTGGATTGATTTTGGAGAATATTTGCTGATCAAAATAGGTCCAAACCATATTTTTTTATAAAATATTGGATTTTCTCTTAATTTACATGATTTTAATTCTTTTTAATTAGAATAAAAAATCATAATAAATTAACTAAACCAAATAAATTCGTGGGAATTGGTTCTTAGAATTTGGGTGACTTGTGGATCAAGATTGAATCAAAATATCTTGGGCCCATTTGCAAAAAATTCCGAGTTTCTTCACATTTTTCTCTCCAAAATAACCCAACTTTGTCAAGGCCTATCTCTCTCAATTTTTTAGGTATGGAAGTGTTCTAGGACTTTTTAGAAACCTTAGAGAGTCCTCTAACCAGTGCCCTTGGTCTCAGATCAAAATCCTTTTCCATTCTCATTTTATGTCCTTTTAAAAAAATATGTCTTTTTGTTGACTTTTGAAAAGGACCTATAATGTTTTAGTCCATATCTCTCAAATGAAGCATTTTTGGACTTGGCATGTGAGAGTCAATTTTGTAGAGAATCAAATTTCCTTCAAAATGAGCTTTGGATGGGAATTTTCTTATGTTCCATGTGAGAGTTATGGCTGGTCAAAGTTCAGTTGACTTTTCCTATACAAAACCCTAATTTAGAAACTTTTTGAATTGTTGATTTTTGATCTTTCCTTAATGAAACATGATCATTTCTTGATCAAATGGTGAATGATACTTCAATATGAGGATTTTGACAAAAAATCAGGAGTTTTGACTTTGATTTGACCACAGTTGACTTTTTAGGTTAAACAGTCGACTGTTGATTTTCTGAGCTTTTGAATAACCAAAACTTTGAGACAGGCCTTGATACTTGTCATGGAGGTAATGTGGGATATGTTGAGCCATATGAGATGCCTTGGAGCCATTAATTCAGTGATTTCATTTTGAATTAATCAAACCCTAGTTCAGAGTCTTTGTATAGGAGACAGTGTCTAGAAGCTTTACATATGGATTTGAAACTTGAATAGGAGAAATAACGTGGGCAAATTTTGGGGTATGACAGCTGCCCCTGTTTAATTATCTTAAACCTGAAGATGTAGAGTGGTTAGTATGCCAGTCGGTATCTGAAGGTGGAAGATGATTGAACACTAGAATACCAAGAAATTTGCCCTAGCTGAAGTAGGGACTTTTGTCGGAGATGGGCTTGAAGATGCCATCCATATGTTGAGACTGAAGTGTTTGAGAAGTAATTGTTTGAATGTTGATCGTATAGTAGATGAAATAGATTTTAGGAGAGTTGTTCGCGTCAGCACTGTTCGTAGTAACTGAATTAGACTTTGGAAGATGATCGTGTCAACACCGTTCGTGATGATAGAATTAGATCTTTTTATCGTGTCAGTACCGTTCATAATAACTGAATTAGACTTAGGAAACAGTTGATCGTGTCCACACCGTTCGTGATGATGGAATTAGATCTCTGAGAGTTGATCGTGTCAGTACCGTTCGTAGTAACCGAATTAGATCTTGGAGAGATAATCGCGTCTACATCGTTCGTGATGATAGAATTAGATTCTCTTGTCGTGTCAGCACTGTTCGTAGTAACTGAATTAGACTGGGAAGGTCAGTGATCGTGTCTACACCGTTCGTGATGATAGAATTAGACCTCTGAGAGTTGATCGTGTCAGTACCGTTCGTAGTAACTGAATTAGATCTTTGAAAATGATCGTGTCATTACCGTTCGTGGTAAATGAATTAGATCTTCGAGCGTTGACCGTGTCAGTACCATTCGTAGTAGCTGAATTAGATCTTGGAAAGTTGGAGATTTTGTTCATTTGTCGGTACCTGTATCCTGCAATAGGTATAGTTATGCGATGTCATGATGCATGTATTATGTAATGAGCCCCTCAAAATAAATGAGAAACTTTGTATGTTATGGATGAATTCATTACGAGGTAATGTATGCAATGTATGAATACGTTTTATGACATATGATATGTGATTTATGTAGTCTTGATTGAGAAAATAAATCTCCATGTCCCTGTAATTTTGTTGTTTGATCTTGTCTTAAAGATGCTCAGCTGGGGACTTATATTTTTGCTTGGGGATGATCAGTAACTTGATGTACCCTGATTGGGGATTAGAGATATTAATAAACCATGTTGGAGAAGAGCAAAGTGTTGGAGAACCGGTAGTTTTGAAGATGTAAACTCTGTTGGGGAGCCATGTCTTTGTCGGGACGAGAGCATTTGAAGATATCTTCTTAATGATTACTCTGTGGGGATATGATCTTGTGAACCCGGCTCTGTGGGGAGACATGGGTGTCTTGAAAGTTGCCCCCAGTATTATAGTAACTACCATTCCTGGATTTGATTAGGACACACCACTGAGTATTGTTCGAGATGTCAAACTGGACTTGCATAGATTTGCCCCTGTTAGTAGGAACTTTGAAAAGATTCGCCTCGCGAGGACTTCATGAAATGTACATTATGGGCGACATGCCCCTAGTAATCATAGGCTCAAGACAATGTCCTATGTTGGTTGCGAAGTAACTTCAGATCTGCTTGGATGCATGCCTCTGATTGTTTTGGCATCCTTGAGATATTCTTGAAATCTTGACTTGATTGCCCCAGATTGATCGGGAAATAGTTTGAACTCCACTTGGTATGTATGCCTTTGGTTATTTTAAATTTGAGAGATTCTTGGAATCTTGACTGGATTGCCCCAGATTGATTGGGCAAAACGTACCATGCCCCTTGTATACGTAGGAGACGTTGCTTCTTGGAGTAATCTGTGTTGGTCGGGATAACTTTGAATCATTAGCCATACCCTGTGCAAATTCATTCTGATGCTAACAGTTGAAATTATGTAGCAGAATATGTTTAATAATGAATTCATTAGATGCAATGCATACGTCTGTCTTGAGTTTTTGAAAAACATTAAAACAAGAGATGTAAAAGCGTGATATTTATAAAACGTGATGTTTGTAAAGAACAGGATATCAACTCAGCATTTGTAGTAAACCTTAAGGAGTCGAGATACCTTTGTTGTGACAGTATGCTTTCGAACTAACCAGGCTTCAATTAGGACTTTTAAGGGTTGTAACGTGGCTTGGTTCACGGTTTAAGAAACAAAAGATAAAGGCTCAAAATTTGATTGTACCCACCCCTCTTCGTGATGATCTTCAATCCTAAGCTCAGTTAATTCAGCTTATGCATTCAAGTTCCAAGAGACTTTTGGATTTGCACCTTTGATAATGATGGTGGTTCACAAGCAAAGAGATCTTTTGAGATGACAGTCCCTTCTTCCTTTTGGTAGTCACAACTTTGTGTTGTTCAAGAATTTATTGACTTCTCTTTTTTTCATCTTTTTGAAATCCCTAACTTTTGCCTGAACTGTCTATTTTGAGCTTACAGTCAGCGGGATGCCTTGATTTTTGCCTAAGTCATCTTTTTGATTTTTGACTTAGCAGGCTTTTCTTTGTATATATGTTTTTTATTTTTCCTTTTTGAAAGATATTGACTGCCTTGTTTGATGATTGATGAACCATCATTGTCTTTTGATTGACATCTCCAACACTTCTTTGATGTGCGCGGTTGAATGTTTATGATTGAAACCATTGTTGAAAGGTGTACTGAATGATTTTCTTAAAATAGAATGCACATCCAAATTAACTGAGAACTACCCTGCCCCGGGTTATGATCAAGGGTTTTAATTAGTACAAGAAAGAAACTTCTACTTCTTAGGCTCAAAGGGGTTGACGAGGGATTATCATCCTTATATCTCCACTATTTAGGAACTGAAACAATGCTTGTACATCGTCAGCATAGTCCGCTCAAAAGCATACTGTATGAGGTTGCGGTATTGTTTTCGTCATCCTCCCTTTAAAGGCTTACGGCTTAGCAGGAGTTGAACATCACAAAACACATGCAAAGTAAAGACATAATTAAAAATGAGTGATAGCGAAATAATTTATTCAAGACAAACAAATGCAATGCACTGATGATGATTATTAAAGCAGATAATGTCTATCATAAGTCGAATGTTTAAACAAACAGAATAGAAATTGCAAATGAAAGTAAATCTAATGATCTAAAAAGTTCATCCTTCTAGCCATCCGTAGCATTAGCAATCTTGTTGTGATTAGGCATGGGAGCAGTGATCACATTAGGAGTTTCAAGGGTGTCGAACTCAATTTCGCCAGCGTCGATCATATCTTGGATCTTGTTCTTCAACGGCCAACAATTCTCTGTGTCATGTCCAGGACTATTAGAATGATATGCGCACCTCGCATGGGGCTTATAACTAGGAGCAGAGGTGTTAGGATTCTTAGGAGGATCCCTCAGGGTGATCAAATTTGCCTTTAGCAGATGTTGTAAAGCCTGAGCTAGCGACATATTGATCTTTGTGAATTGACGTCTGGGTGTATCTTGTTTGTTTTGACGACCCTGTTGAGGTGCCGGTGTGGAGCTCAGAACTGCCCCAATAGATTGATCATGGTTTATCCTTTTCTGCCCATACACATCATTGGAATCTGACCTCCCATTGAAATGCTTCTTTGTAGTACCTGAGGATGTAGCCACTTGAATCTTACCACTTCGAATGCCACTCTCGACACGTTCCCCAATCAGTATGAGTTCAGTGAATCCAGATGATGAACTTCCCAGCAAATGACTATAGAAAGGTCCAGTCAGTGTACTCATAAACATATCGACCAATTCTCTGTCAGCTAAGGAAGGTTTGACTCTTCCAGCTAGATCTCTCCATTTCTGAGCATACTCCTTGAAACTTTCCTCGGGTCCCATAGACATGCTTTGTAGTTGCATGCGAGTTGGTGCAAGATCAGAATTGTATTGATATTGCTTATAGAAAGCAACAACCAAATCTTCCCAAGTACGGATGTTGGTACCTTCCAGCTGATAATACCATTCGAGTTGAGTTCCAGATAAACTCTCTTGAAAGAAATGGATCCAGAGTTTCTTATCAACAGTATGAGGTTGAATCTTCCTTACATACGATCTCAAGTGCAACTTGGGACATGAAACCCCATCATATTTAGCAAAGGCGGGAGTCTTGAATTTTGGAGGAATAATGAATCCAGGAACGAGTCCCAGTTCTTCACAATCCAGTCCAGGTATCTTCTGAATTTCCATGGCTTTCAAACGTTCTTCCAGCAACTTATATTTGTCATCAGGATGTTCATCCTCATGGTGATAGTCCTCTTCCTCTTCAGAGGGCTTGGCAGAGTCATGGTTACTTTTTGCATCGGTTTTGACACTAACATCATCATCTTGCTCATCCTCATCACTATCTTCAGAGGTTTTAGCATCCCTGAGTTGCAAGATTGGTCTAAGCTTTTTCACCTGAGTCTTCTTACCCTTCTTCTTCTTCTTTTTAGTCAGCATGGCTTTCAGCTCTTCTTGCCCCTTGGACAAATTCAGAATCAAGGCTTGGAACTCAGTGTTTTGAGCTTGGAGATCCTTAACTGATTGTTCGAGATCCATGATGCTGAAATAAACAGCGAGGAAGGATGAGAGACCTATTGTAAGAAACCTGTTATGCGATGTTATGAATGCGAATGCAATACTTTCAAGGATCTTTAGGCATTTAGTTAGCAACATTAGAAAATGATTTGGTCGCGTCTTTGTCTTGAAGAAATCTGAATTTTGTCTTTGAACGTCTTTCTTTGAGAATCAAGCTCACCATATCGAGTGGGTCATCGCCTCTGATTCGGGATACTCCTAAGTTTGAAAGTATATGGCTAGAGGAAAATAAATCCTCTTGCCCCTTGATAGGTGTTGATTCTTTGAATTGGAAGGTGTGTGGCCAGAGGAAAATAAATCCTCTTGCCCCTCGATTAGGAATTTAGTCCTTGATAAGAGCACCTGAAATTGTGCTCCCTAAATTCCTAAGATCCTTGAAAGGGTTAGTTAAATCATGTTATGCTTATGATGTCATGATGTCATGATGTTATGCGAATGCAGTTCATTAGGCATAGTGTGGGGTAGTAAGGACAAACAAGTCCTTTTAACAAAACCTGCAAGGAAACGAAGGTTAGCAGCAAACACCAACAAGTCACGCAAGTCACACAAGTCACGCAATTTTGCCTTATGGTTAGGCTTGCACGTGGTCCAGAGGTATGTACCCTCCCCCTGAAGTTTAGTTGGTTCAAACCTGTCCTATATAAAGATCGGGTTCTAGGGAGCTCATATCATTGACCTTTCTCGAAGGCGCTTATCTCAGTTCGGCAATCGAATCGCCAACCGAAAAGGTCCTAAAAGTCCAGTCCATATGAGTGTAGCTTCGAGTATCAACCAACTTCAGTCGGAACCAAAGCCAGCCACCTCGCTACTTTCTAATAGGCCAAAGTCAAGTTCGACTAAGGTTCTAAGGGCAAATTATTGCTTAATGACACCACGCGGCAGCCAAGCATTTCCTCAGGTCGGATCCCAAGGAACACCAGGACAAACCAATGTGTCACACTAACGATGGTCATCAGATCAACCACATCAGTATACGCTGTGCAGTCTCATTGATCTCATGCCATTTACCTAAGGTACTCAGATCCGGGTTAGGATCTTTCACGCAGCAGAATACCCAAAGCAGCCCTGCAAAATTAAAGCAAGCAAAACAAACAATAGAAAACATTTAAGTGATTCCTAAACTTTTAAGGTTACCCCTCTTTTATCGAAATTATCCCCAGCAGAGTCGCCAGTTCTGTAATACGGTGAACTGACTTTTTATCGATCGAAATGTCGCGGTAAGCAAGAGTCGCCACCGACTTTTATTTTATCCAAACAAGTTAGAAAGGCTAAAAGAAACAGAAAAAAACCTTTTTAAAGAAAACTGAGTTCGGGGGGTAATTTATGCAAAGGGAAGGTGTAAGGCACCCTTTGCATCCATGGTTTTCCATGGGCTCTTAATTGCTTTGCTTGCTCGTTTTCAGAAAATGTAGATGAAAGAGGAAAAAATGGACTTTAGCTCGTAAAATGAGCGTAGCCAGTTTTTTGAAGAATTTTGAGAAAGAATATAGAAAATAGAGCATGGCAAGGCAATTAGGGGCAATTACCTTAAACTCAGATGATAGGTCTCTTTTTAGCCTTTCAGAATGAAAGGGTCAGTCCTTGCCATAAGAGGGCAGGAAGCCTTTCGTTTGGAGGTAAACGGGTCATCGAAATATCCTTTGCCATAAGACTGTCCCATGCCATAGAAGGGCAGGTAGTCTAAGGTAAGGATCAGAATAAGCCTTATTCGTAAGCAACCAGAGGATACCTCAGCCTTTTCCGTAGGCAACTTCTGAGGGTCGAGGTCATATTTGTGTATCGAAGGCAGCATCATTTAGGGTCGCATGACCTTTATTTATCGAGGCAGCATGGCTGAGGTATCCTCGTATTCGAGGGACATGGCTTATTCTGCAAAAAACACAAAGGCAACAGGCAACAAGGCAACAAGGCAACCGAGAGGTTACCCCAAAAGAGTGCGTGTGTGCAACAATCATGTGGTTCAATTCAGTTATTTATCTTGTAATTAGTGACTCTAATCCAGTTTAAATTTGCACTCCCTAAATTACTAACCACGCAGTATATAAAGCAATAAAGGGGAAGGGAAATTGAAACCAGCGGATCCCCAAAAGGGTTTGGCACAAGTAATAATAAAAGAAAACAGAAAAGATTTAGGGTTTAGGGTTACCCATGGCGTAGCTTTGGCATTCGAAAAACCCTGAAAAGGTGGGAAAAATGACAAACAAAAGAATGTGAGTGCATTATCAGGTTCGGAGGCAAACTTTATTAACTCTTAAAAAACAAAAGAATAAAGAAATTAAAAGTAAATGAATGAAGAGTACTTAGCTTGGCATTTGCCCTGACAGGGTTGGTGGGCAAAGGTTTGCCTGAAGCATTGACTCTGACCATTGAGAACTGAAAGAAGAAACATCAAGGCGTGAGTGTATAGGCACTTCATTGTCATTAAAAATAAATCCTAATTAAATAAAAGGCAGGAAAATATTTAAATAATTAAAAACTAAAACTTAGCTTTTGAATTTGACGTGGCGCGTTATCGGGAGAAACCCTATTGGTAACCCTGAAAAAGGCATGAAAGGCACAAAGAAATATCTTCAGTGTATTATCAAACCTGGTTATGATTCAGATAGAGTGTAATGATAAATCGATTTAATTAATTATTGGTCTTGCGACCTAATTAATTAAATCGAGGCAAAAATTGAGTGAAAAATAATTTTTTGGAATTTTTTAGAATTTAAATAAAATACATATGAATTTTAAAAGATTTAATGATAAATTAAAATAAAATAAATAAATATGTGTAGCGGGGAAAATCTGATATCGAAGTCATGGGATTGACTCGAATCAATATTTCAGTGAAAGTCGCCACCGCGCTTTATTGTTTCCAAAGGAAAAGGGAAAAGAACGAATAAAACCCAAAGTTTGTTTTTTTAAAACAAAAAGAAGAGATCTTAGGTACGGGTGTTGTTTATACAAGGGGAAGGTTTTAAGCACCCCTCATATCTGTGGTACTCCACAGGAACCTTTTTGAAAATCTGTGTCGTGTGTGCTAAAAAACGGTTTGTTTTATTTTTAAAATAAGCTCGGCAAAGCGTTTAGCTTTGGGCCTACATACCTCCTCGGTGCAATGGAGAAGTCAGAGCTAATGTAGTTCCGCTTAAAGGGAAAACGTTTTTTTTAAAACGAATAAACACTTTATCGTCGTCGGAGAGAAATACTCAGCCATTGATCTTGAGCATGAGAACAAACAAGTTCTTTGCATTGCAAATGAAAGAAGGGCTCCAACTCGGATAAAATCGACGAGTATGCCACTAGCTCTCTCACGCGGAAAAGATCTCATTATATCAATCAATTTCAAAATCGTGGGGTATAACCACTCGTTTTGACAATTAACGGTGTCTAAACTTTTGAAGAAAAGCCACTAAGGGCAAAAGATATTTTTTGAGAAAAGGTTTTGAAAAGATTGCAGACATAAGAAGGTTTTTGAAAAAGGGAGAAGATTTTGAAAATTTAAGAATGGGAGGAGATGAAGAGGCTATCCTATTGCGTAAAATAAAAGCTAAGGAAAGAAACGGTCTAACCGAAATAAGAAGCCAACACTTGACATTGTGAGTCAAGGTATATTTCCCATCCTTTGGAATATCAAATACTAAACCAACATTATCACTTGGGGATCCAGATGAATTTATTATCTTAGCACCACTTTGCATTAAGCACATTAAAATTCTGACAAAAATCGGGCAGAGTAACGGCTGTTTTTGGGTAAAATCCTTATCTCAATGCCTTGGAATTAATCATCAAGGGCTTTCAAGGAAATACCTGCACATACAAACAGACAACAATCCAATGCCAGACAGACAGAATAACAGCAGAGAAACAACAGAGTAAGGGTCCAGAGGCACTAAGTCCATAAGTCCGAATCTCCAAAATGCTAGGGATAGTAACCAATAGTCCAAAGAGAGCCTTATGTGTTTTTTAGATTTTGGTTGTTTATTAGTGTTTTAGCATAAAAGTAAAGTATGGTCCAAGTGGACAAAAGAAAAATAGCGGAAGCATAAACATATGTCCAAGTGGACAAAGAGAAAATGGCGGAATGTAAAGATGATGAAATGATAAAATAAAGCGATAAAGCGAGAAATATAAAGAGCAATATAATAAACGGCGGAAATTAAAGTCAATTGTTAGATGTTAAAGATAACCATCTTGAAACTTGTCAAGTATGTTATCAAAGTTAGTAATGAAGATCGATGGTGAGTGAAGGATGTACTCGGATTTAAGGTCAATGGAAACTTATCAGAAGCTTGATAAAATCATAGCGACTACACGATAAATTTCCATAAGTCATAAATCAACCGCATACAATTCTCTTCCATATTTGATCTTTTTGATTCGGGACACGAAATATTGCGCTATGTTAAGCAGATCGCCAAGTGATTTATGTAGAAATCACCCTACAACGAGGCCGGTCAACACTTTATGTGCTAATGCATGCGAGAAGAACGATATGTAGATCGCCTTCCGAAAGCAATACCGCACGAAAAGAAAATAGGTAACGATCTAGTCTTTACTAAGAATCCATAAGAATTCTCAAAGTATTAAGACTTTCATCGATCAAAAGAAAAAAAAGAGAAGAAGAAGATAAAATGCATAAAGTAAAATCAACTCACACTATCATTAATATCATTCATCTAATATTATGGATTTGGTCCTTTCAAACCTATCAACATCCTAGATCCAATGATATTAATGAAGTGGAGGAAGTAGGAAGCCAAAACAAGCATAAAAAAGGCAAAAAACCACATTCTGCCAGCAGGAAATCGATTTCATGCAGGGGAAATTGATTTCCATAGTGCAGTTTTCAAAAAAAACAGGTTACGTTCAGCAGGAAATCGATTTCAGCCTTAAGGAAATCGATTTCCTCAGTGTAAATTTCAGCAAAAACAGCATTTAAAGGCATGAAACTTGGCTTGAACAAACATACAAACACCTTATGACCAAACATCAATTGGAGCACGAATTTTCCATCAAATCACCATCAAATAGCACCAATATAGCATCAAAGATGCATCATCACACAAGCAACAATGAATCACATTATGATATACAAAAAGGATGAAGAAAATTACCAAATCTTGAACAAAACTTAGATCTACTTAAAGAATCACCAACACAAATCTTGATCTCTCAACAATTGAAGAAAAAAGAGTGAAATAGATGGTGGTTTAGCTCAAAGTTTGTGAGGTTCAAGATGTGACTCACAAACTTTATGAAAGAACAAAGAGCTTTGGTGAATTTGGTAGGGATGAGGAGAGAAATTGCAAGAGGTTTTTTGGCTCTCAAAGCTTGAGAAATGAGAGAGTAGAGGGCTCTATTTATAGGATGAGAGCAAGAGTAGTGGTAGTTTGGTCTTTTTGTGTTTGGTAATTAGCTTGTGTTTAATTGGTAATTAAAGTGGCATTTAAATGGTAAGAAATGGTAAAATGAGGTTTAAGGTGGTTTAATGAAGGGGTTAATTTTGATGAGGTGGAAAATTGGTAAAATGATCAAAGAAAAAATGTGCCAAAATGATGTCAAGCTTCCCTCCTTATATTTTTTTGAATTTCGCCTTAAGGAAATCGATTTCCCCAGGAGTGAAATCGATTTCACTCTGTTCCAGAAGAGAAATTGGCGCAAAATACACTAGGGAAATCGATTTACCCAGGAGGGAAATCGATTTCATGCTGTCCAGAATGTGATTTTGTTGAAGATTGCTGCAGGGAAATCGATTTACCCAGTAGGGAAATCGATTTCATCAGTCAAAAATGTGAGAAATGCCTTGTTTATTGCATGTCTTGGCTTAGTACCTACAAAACAAAAGCCTACAAAGAAACAAAGCAATATTTTTGGTATTTGGGTTAGTATAATATGCATACAAGATAAACAATCATTGGTGCTTGATGGTCCCTCTTATTGATGAGGTGAGTGCAACACCATAAACAAAACTTCCAAGTGAAGCTCTTGATTAGTGATTGAGATATGAATAATATAGGATCTTAGGGTCAAAAGTTGGGGTATGACAGATGCCCCTATTTAAGTTTCTTCGATTTGGAGATACGATGATTAGAAATCTTCGTTTTTGACAAAATCGAAGAGACTTAAATATATAAAACACAATTTTTGATCCTAAGATGCAATGCAATGTTAATGAATGCATGTGATGATAATAAAACATGACAACACTGGGGAGTAACAAGTGATCCACTGGGGAAAACAAATGTCTTGCTATAACTCCGCTGGGGAAACGAACATCTTGCGAGTAGAAACTCCACTGGGGAAGGCAAGACTTTGTCGGAGAGACGGAACTTTGGTGGAGAAAGAAACTTCTCCGGGGAAAACACTTCGCGTCAGAGAGGTTATAGCATCCTCTTTCACTAGGGATGAGAAAAGGGGATCATCCTCTTTCACTGGGGATAAGAAAGTATGCATCAGAATGCCAATCTTTTGTTAACAGAAATCACACCATCGTACCACTGATAATATGAAGAGATGTACCGCCGTACCACTGACGATGAAAGAGATGTACCGCCGTACCACTGACAATAACGCATACCAACGTTCCACTGAAGGCATGAAAGAGATATACCACCGTACCACTGATGATATGGAAAGAGATAATTCATCGACGTACCACTGACGATGAAAGAGATGTACCGCCGTACCACTGACGATAACGCATACCAACGTTCCACTGAAGGCATGAAAGAGATATACCACCGTACCACTGATGATATGGAAAGAGATAATTCATCGACGTACCACTGACGATGAAAGAGATGTACCGCCGTACCACTGACGATAACACATACCAACATCCTACTGAAGGTATTAAAGAGATATACCACCGTACCACTGATGATATAAAAAGAGATAATTCATCGACGTACCACTGACGATGAAAGAGATGTACCGCCGTACCACTGATGATAACGCATACCAACGTTCCACTGAAGGCATGAAAGAGATATACCACCGTACCACTGATGATATGAAAAGAGATAATTCATCGACGTACCACTGACGATGAAAGAGATGGTGTACGAAGATGACATAATCAAGCATGTCCCAAGCTGAACACCAGAGCAGAAACTGCTATAACAATCTCTTGATGGCTTCAGAATATAAGCTGCCTCACACTAGGGAACATTGAAGCTGAGAGAACACAATGGTTGAGTTCTACATTATATTCGAACCAGGCCAAAGGTGCATTGATTGGAGCACATTCTTTTGCATATGAATATATCAACATATCCATTCCTTGTAATGCACTCATGAATCAAAGTAAAACTTCTTTTATAATTTTCAAAAGGATTTTGTTGAAATCAATTTTCTTTTTGTTTTAAAAATTACTATCAACAATAAATGACATTTTGAGAGATATGAAAGAAATAAGATTGCCAAATACAAGGTAAAGGCTCAAACTTTTTTAATAGAATGGTAGCCTGCAAAAGGCAAGGCCCCATGGATTATTATAAAGTTTGGAAAGTGGTAATTTTGTGGAAAAGGTACATTGAAATGTAATGACCCCATCCTCTCTCTCAACTGGGAATTCCTGAGCAAAGGCTTCCGTTGAAAAGTGTTGAACTTCTTCATGATAAACAGATGACTGCTGATGATCAAGTCTTGTCTGATGTAGTTACTTGCCATGAATCCCTAACTTTTGCCTGGACCGCCCTTTCGGGTTTTCAGTCCACCGGGTATTTTATTCTGTTTATGTCTCTAATTTTTGCCTGGACCGCCCTTTCGGGTTTTCAATCCACCGAGACGCTCTTTTTTGCCTAAGCCGCCCTTTCGGGTTTTCAACTTAGCGAGCGGTTCTTTTATTATTTAGGCGAAGTATTTCTTGACTACATCAGCATTCACGGGTCGTGGGAGCTCTTCTCCATCCATAGTTGCAAGAATTAATGCACCGCCAGAGAAGGCTTTCTTAACAACATATGGTCCTTCAAAATTAGGATTCCACTTGCCCCTTGAACCGGAGGTAAAAGACAAGATCCTTTTGAGCACGAGGTCGCATTCTCTGAATACACGAGGTCGAACCTTCTTATCAAAAGCTTTCTTCATTCTTTTCTGGTACAACTGACCATGGCATAAAGCCGTCATTCTCTTTTCTTCTATCAAATTCAATTGATCAAACCTGCTCTGACACCATTCAGCCTCAGACAACTTGGTTTCCATTAAAATTCTCAATGATGGAATCTCAACCTCAATAGGGAGCACTACTTCCATACCATAAACCAAAGAAAAGGGAGTTGCCCCTGTTGAAGTACGAACAGATGTACGGTACCCATGCAAAGCAAATGGGAGCATCTCGTGCCAATCCTTGTACGTAACAACCATCTTTTGCACAATCTTCTTAATATTCTTATTTGCTGCTTCAACAGCTCCATTCATCTTTGGCCTATAAGGCGAAGAGTTGTGATGTTTGTTAGGAGTAAATTAATGGTAAATTCATGTGTTAATATAAGTGATTTCTTCTCTAAACCAATGCAAAAATGTGATGAATCCATAGGTTTTTATTAAGAATTGAACTGAATAAGTTTAGTTCGTGCGTAAAGCAAATCGAATCACTTGTGGGTGTTATTGTTGCAGGTTTTGAGCTGAATAAGAACTTAAGAAGAACATGAGGAGAAAAGAAAGCTGGAAGTCTCAAAGGCTGAAGAAAAAGATGGAAAGTACAAAGGGCGCGCCGCGAGAGTTCCTAGGCGCGCCGCGAAAATACTTCTGTTTGAGGGGCGCGCCGCGCCAGCCCGTTGCCGCGCCGCGGCCTCGGCGTTAAAAGCCCAAAAGTTCTGTTTTAAAGCCCTAGTTTTCCAAGTGGTGAGAGACTTTGTGGGAGCGAAATTAGGAGAGCTATCTGATTCTGAAGCTGAGAACAACAATTGAAGGTGGATTCTTTACCAATCGAAGACATTCTATTGATGAAGATGAATTCCTCCATTGATTCTTGTATGTTCTTCATGTCTATGGAGAGCTAAATCCCTCTTGTTGAGTCTAAGGTAGTAGTTAACCTATGAATATACATTACCATTGATTAATTCCTGTGAACAATTGTTTGAATTTATTATCAATAAGAAACCTTGCTTTTAATTTACATCATTGTTGAATCTTTGATCGAAAGAAAGGATTTAACTTTTGCCCTAGGTTACTATATTGATTCAATTGCAATTTGCAGATATGGAATTGTAATTGGGTTTTCATAATTATCGTTCTTAATTACTATTATCGTTATTGTGATTTGGAGAGATCGAATCTCATACCGGTAAAAGTTATCTAATTTGATTTGCAGACATGGAATCTTATTTGAGGATAAGTGAAGATAATGATTCAAAGGATTGTTCTATTGAGAATTAATTGATAATTGTATAGGATTAGGTTGATGAACCCTAAAGACTCAACATCTTTCTTTAATTGTTAACACAAAGTCCTTTACTTGCTTTTATTTTATTATTTGCTTTTGATATTATTATTAGTATAAAACAAACCAAACCAAATTTCTTAACTCAAAATAAACAACTATAGAACGGCAGTGATATTAATCAATCCCTGTGGATACGATATATTACCGAAAATATTTACCCACAAATACTTTCAACAAATTGGCGCCGTTGCCGGGGATTGGTGTCAATATTGCATGCATTGCAATAGTTCTTATTTTGAGTTTTAATTTTTATTTTCTCTATTTGGTTGTTTCACGTGTTTGCTAGTTTTGCAGAAGATTGTGTATGCGCAGCAAAGTTTCTAGCGATCAACTTCTTTTTGATCCCGAGATCGAAAGGACCGCTAGGAGGTTAAATAGCAAAGCACGAAAAAGAGCGAACATAGCAAAAGCAAGAGACAACGCAACCGCGACATCGTCACAACAACTTGAAACCATTGACGAGTCGCAAAAAGGATTCTTCTTTCACGAACTATTCACGGAGGAAGAACCGGAAGTTTTTATACAACCTACTGTTGGCAACATGGCTGCTAATGGTCCATGTGCTAATAGTCCAAGACTCAATCCTCAGTTCGCGAGAACTGCCGCCAACGGGCGACCGCCAGAACTGAAGACCGGTATCATACAATTGATTTGTGCAAGTCCTTTCGCCGGATTGGACCATGAAGACCCGTACACGCATCTTACTCGATTCTATGAGTTAGCGGGTACTACGGGTGTCGCTCAAGCTGATGAGGAAGCATTATTTAAGAGGTTGTTCCCACACTCTTTGCTATCTAAGGCAAAGGATTGGTATCTGGATCAACCCGAGGTAGTGATGACAAATTGGAACACATTGGAAGAAAAATTTCTGGAAAGGTTTTACTCTCAAAACCGATTCTTCGAAGCAAAAACAGCAATAGCAGTATTTTCTCAAGGTAGTAATGAATCTTTGAATGAAGCATGGGAAAGGTATAAAGCTATGTTGAGAAAGTGCAAAGGACACGGTTTTTCAGACGTTGACCAAATCCATATGTTCCGTAACGGTCTCACAGCTACAAACAAGACACTTTTGGACGCCACAGCTGGTGGTTCTCTCATGTCCAAAACACCTGAAGAAGCTACTCAGATAATAGAGCGAATGGCTCTAAATGATTGTCAAGGCAATCATGATCGAACAGTAAGAGATAAGAAACCCGGAATGTTAGAGTTGAACAACAGTGATGCTCTACTTGCTCAGAACAAATTGCTAACTTCACAAGTGGAACTTTTGACACAACAAATGTCTAAATTACCACAACAGATCAAGGAGCTGAACTGGGTATCTAATTCATATCAAGTTGCTAAGTGCGAATTGTGCAAGGGAGATCATCAAACAGGATTCTGTCCACCAGTGCAAGAAGAAGAAGTGAATTACATGAATAATAACCAAGGACAAAGGCAGAATCAATATCAGAATCAGCCATACCAACAAGGTTATCCCCCAAGATACAACAACCAAGGGTACCAACAAAGACCACCGAATCAAGGGTATCAACAACAAGCATTCCAACCATACACTCAACCACCACAACAACAGCAAGGAGGACAATCCAAGTTGGAGGAGACAGTGAATCAGTTCATTCAAACATCAGTAATAAATCAGAAGAACCAGGAAGCGGCAATTAAAAACCTGCAAACTCAAGTGGGGCAAATAACACATCAACTTACTCTACAGGCACAAGGAGCCTTACCAAACTCAACCGGAAAAAAACCGCAAGATCAGGAGAAAATTAATGCTGTTACAACAAGGAGTCAAAGGGGTTCAGAATCGGAAAAAGAGAAAGAAGAGATAGGTGACCCTATGGCGATGGAGGTAGATCTGGAAATAAGAGAGGACCTAAAAGAGCCAGAAGTTGTAATACTACCAATGAAACCAGTTGAAGAAAAAAATAAGAAAGATGTTGAACAGGTGATTAAACCATCCCTCCCTTTGCGAGTAACAAAGAAGGATTCAAAAGAGAAAGACGTTCGGAAATTTACGTCCTTGTTCAAAAATTTAGAAGTGAATTTACCTTTCTTTGAAGCACTGGAACACGTACCTGTGTATAAGAAGTTTATGAAGGAGGTATCGGCGAAAAAAAGATCACTAGAGGGAGAACCAAAAATGGCAATCGAAAAATGTAGTATAGTCGCTGCAGCAAGAAAAATCCCAATTAAGAGAAGAGACCCTGGGGCGGTGGCGATACCATGCACTATCAAGAATATATCATTTAAAAAGGTACTTCTCGATTCTGGCTCTAGTGTGAGTCTAATGCCGTTATCCATTTTCAAAAGGCTTGAATTAGACAAGATTAGTGAAAGTAAGTCGCAATTACGGTTCGCCGATCACACTATTAAGAAATCTTATGGAGTAGCGGAAGATGTACTAGTAGAAGTTGATAAGTTTGTTTTCCCTGTTGACTTCCACATCATGGACATTCCGGAAGATGAAGAAACTCCGATCCATCTTGGGAGACCCTTTTTGTCGACAGGACGCTGTAATCTTGACATTGAAAAGGGGACGCTAACGCTAAAATCATTTGATGAAGAAGTAACCTTGAAGATGCTGGGAGTCAAGAAACACAGGTCAGGGGTAAATGAGAAAAATTCAACTGGTATACCGGAAGGTGCACAAGAAAACAAAAATCTCAAAAACCTCCAAGAAAAAGTCTCTAACATATCTTCTCCAATGAAACCAAATTATGATGATGTCAAAAGTCAAAAGAGGGCTAAGGAGAGTGATAAGAATGGGGAAGATAAAGTGAAGAGAAAAGCTATCCATGCTTTTTATCTTCATGAGTTTGTGGGTATGGAAGTACAAAGTAGCGAGTGTTGGAAAAGGAAATACCCTCCATAAAACAAGGGGTAATGGACCGTCGAGCCATGCGACGTTAAACGAAGCACTTTGTGGGAGGTAACCCACACTTCTAATGTTTTATTTTTGTCTATTTTTATTTCAGGAAATAATAAGGGAACCTTTCTGGTGAAAGCTAGGAAGAGGCAAGTAATATTGTAATACCCTCTGTGAGTCAACCCTCTCGGGCTTGTTACGAAACATTGAGGTCAATGTTTAGTTTAAGTTTGGGGGTGGATTTACTCTTTGCATTTTTAAGTTCAATTTTATGTTTTTATGTCTGTTATGTACTCCCAGTTAGAGTAAGTAGTCCCGTAACAAAGCGAGAACCTCAAGCGAAGTATCAACAATGAAGCAACATGTATGAAAGTGGTAGTAAGTGAATGTTCAAAATTTTTGAGTTTCACTCTCTTTCTCAATAAGTAACAAAGCAGGTATGAAATTTCAAACTCAAACTCTTAATGTGTGCAATGAAACTTAAGGTGTTAGTAAATACTGTCAGAAGTTCTTTATGGTACATTGTTTGTTGGATCGGCTTAGCCTTAACCATTGTGAGGAAAGCTTTCCATTGTTTACTATATGCAGGAGACCATCAATTATTTTGACGTGTTTGTATCATGCTAAACCATTTGTTGCATCGTTTGTGGAAATCTGTGAAAGTGATTTAGGCACTTGTTTGAATCTGAGAGTTCTTTTAGCCTATTCCAATGAAAAAACTTATTTGCTTCTGTGAGAATGTGATCCTTTGCTAACCATTCTTTGAGCCTGAGGTCAAGGTAAGTATCATAATATGCACCAAGGAAATACCTGGTGAGTGTGATCTCAATGAAAAGTTTTGTTTTGGACCATCAACCATAAAATTTGGTGATGTGTTTTCTCTTTGACCTTTTTAGAAAGTAGGGGAGCATTCATATAATCTGAATACAGGTTGATCTCCAAGTTGGGGAGAGTCACATTCAAAAGAAGAGTAAGTACTTATGGTAATCGGTGAAAGATAAAAGAAGTCGTAGCTTGAGAAAAAAAGAGAAGTAACAACGTTAGAATATAACGGTTGCTGAAAAAAAGTGAAAAAGAAAAACCAAGCTACGAATGAAAAAAGATGGACAGGTAAAGGAAGTAGAGTTTTAGAGAAAAAGAAATAAGTTATGAATTGGATGCTTCCCTATATTAGGAACAACCCTTGATTATCTTCTTTTCTTTGAATCTAAACCACATTACAACCATAGAAAGACCTTCTGATTCTCAGATTCCACAAGACTTGATGCGAGCAATTTGGTGAACGTATGATATGGATCTTTGTTGATTTAATTGTTTGGATGAGTGTTTAACCCCTCTTTTATTCATCATACTTTTTGATGAGAGTGATTAGTGCTGATTCAATTACAATTGTGTAGTGTTTTGAACTTCTGGAGGTAATTTGCTTTCAACGTTTGTTTCATGTGTATATTCTGAGTTTGCAGGTAGAAGAGGAGTATTTGACTTAGTTACTGGATTGAACCACTTGAGAAAAACTTTTTGAAAAACTTGTTGCATGATTGTCGGTAGACTTTGCTGGAGGTAAGTAATTTTGTTTAGGGACAAACAAAACTCTAAGTTGGGGAGAGTTTGTTAGGAGTAAATTAATGGTAAATTCATGTGTTAATATAAGTGATTTCTTCTCTAAACCAATGCAAAAATGTGATGAATCCATAGGTTTTTATTAAGAATTGAACTGAATAAGTTTAGTTCGTGCGTAAAGCAAATCGAATCACTTGTGGGTGTTATTGTTGCAGGTTTTGAGCTGAATAAGAACTTAAGAAGAACATGAGGAGAAAAGAAAGCTGGAAGTCTCAAAGGCTGAAGAAAAAGATGGAAAGTACAAAGGGCGCGCCGCGAGAGTTCCTAGGCGCGCCGCGAAAATACTTCTGTTTGAGGGGCGCGCCGCGCCAGCCCGTTGCCGCGCCGCGGCCTCGGCGTTAAAAGCCCAAAAGTTCTATTTTAAAGCCCTAGTTTTCCAAGTGGTGAGAGACTTTGTGGGAGCGAAATTAGGAGAGCTATCTGATTCTGAAGCTGAGAACAACAATTGAAGGTGGATTCTTTACCAATCGAAGACATTCTATTGATGAAGATGAATTCCTCCATTGATTCTTGTATGTTCTTCATGTCTATGGAGAGCTAAATCCCTCTTGTTGAGTCTAAGGTAGTAGTTAACCTATGAATATACATTACCATTGATTAATTCCTGTGAACAATTGTTTGAATTTATTATCAATAAGAAACCTTACTTTTAATTTACATCATTGTTGAATCTTTGATCGAAAGAAAGGATTTAACTTTTGCCCTAGGTTACTATATTGATTCAATTGCAATTTGCAGAGATGGAATTGTAATTGGGTTTTCATAATTATCGTTCTTAATTACTATTATCGTTATTGTGATTTGGAGAGATCGAATCTCATACCGGTAAAAGTTATCTAATTTGATTTGCAGACATGGAATCTTATTTGAGGATAAGTGAAGATAATGATTCAAAGGATTGTTCTATTGAGAATTAATTGATAATTGTATAGGATTAGGTTGATGAACCCTAAAGACTCAACATCTTTCTTTAATTGTTAACACAAAGTCCTTTACTTGCTTTTATTTTATTATTTGCTTTTGATATTATTATTAGTATAAAACAAACCAAACCAAATTTCTTAACTCAAAATAAACAACTATAGAACGGCAGTGATATTAATCAATCCCTGTGGATACGATATATTACCGAAAATATTTACCCACAAATACTTTCAACAATGTTCAATCTTGAAACTTTCACATAGTTCTCTCATCATGCTATTATTCAAATTCGAGCCATTATCAGTAATGATCTTGCTCGGTACACCATATCTGCAAATGATGTTGTTCTTGATAAATCTAACCACAACTTGCTTTGTCACATTAGCATATGAAGCAGCTTCCACCCACTTGGTAAAATAATCGATTGCTACCAGGATGAATCGATGTCCATTCGAAGCCTTGGGTTCAATCATGCCAATCATATCAATACCCCACATAGAGAAAGGCCATGGGGAAGAGATAACATTGAGAAGTGTCGGAGGCACATGAATCTTGTCACTTGTGACACTTCTTTACAAACTTGTAGCAATCAGATTCCATTGTCAGCCAATAGTAACCTGCTCTAAGCATCTTTTTAGCCATCGAATGTCCATTGGCATGGGTACCAAAAGAACCTTCATGAATTTCATGCATCAACATGTCTGCTTCGTGTCTATCCACGCATCTGAGCAAGACCATGTCATAATTCCTTTTATACAAAACATCAGCATTGATGAAGAAACTGCCAGCCAATCTCCTCAAAGTTTTCTTATCTTTATGTGATGCCCCAAGTGGGTACTCTTGAGTCTGGAGGAAGTGCTTAATATCGAAATACCAAGGCTTCTCATATGTTGCTTCCTCAACTGCAAATACATGAGCAGGTCTATCAAGACGCCTGATTGAAATCTGAGGCTCCTCATTATGGAAATTCACTTTGTACATGGAAGACAATGTGGCTAAAGCATCGGCCATCTGATTCTCATCTCGAGGGATGTGGTGGAATTCAACTTTGTTGAAGAATGTCAATAACCTTCTGGCGTAATCTTTGTAAGGGATTAAGCCAGGATGACGAGTTTCCCATTCTCCTTTAATCTGATTAATCACAAGCGCAGAATCTCCATAAACATCAAGAATCTTAATTCTCAGATTAATGGCCTCTTCAAGTCCCATGATGCAAGCTTCATACTCAGCAATATTATTTGTACAGTCAAAACATATCCTTGCAGTGAAAGGAACATGTGATCCATGTGGAGTGATGATAATGGCGCCAATTCCATGGCCATGAACATTAGAAGCTCCATCAAAAATTAAACCCCATTTGGATTCAGGATCCGACCCTTCTTCTGGCAATGGTTCATCCCAATCTTGAGATCTCAAATACATTATATCTTCATCTGGGAAGTCCATTCTGATAGATTGATGATCATCAATTGGTTGGTGAGCAAGGTACTCTGCCAACACACTTCCTTTCACAGCTTTCTGAGCTCGATATTCAATATCATATTCTGATAACAACATTTGCCAACGAGCAATCCTTCCAGTTAATGCAGGTTTCTCAAATACATACTTAATTGGATCCATTTTGGAAATCAATAGGGTGGTGTGGTTCAACATATACTGTCTCAGTCGGCGAGCAGCCCACACCAAAGCACAACAAGTTTTCTCAAGCAGCGAGTATCTTGTTTCGCACTCGGTAAACTTTTTGCTAAGGTAGTATATTGCATACTCTTTTCGACCAGACTCGTCATGCTGACCCAACACACATCCCATCGAGTTCTCAAGCACTGTGAGATACATAATCAAAGGCCTTCCCTCAGCCGGAGGGAGCAAAATGGGAGGTTCAAGCAGATATTCTTTGATGTTGTCAAAAGCTTTTTGACAATCTTCATTCCACACACATCCCTGATTTTTCTTTAACAACTTGAAGATTGACTCACAGGTAGCAGTCATATTGGAAATGAACCTGGAGATATAATTCAAACGTCCGAGGAAACCTCTCACTTGTTTCTCAGTCTTTGGTACTGGCATTTCCTGAATTGCTTTAACTTTATCAGGATCCACTTCAATTCCTTTCTGACTGACAATGAAACCCAATAATTTTCCGGAACGGACACCAAAAATGCATTTGTTTGGATTTAAGCGGAGACGATACTTTCTCAAACGCTGAAACAACTTTAAAAGATCTTCCATGTGCCCCTCCTCTGACTGGGACTTGGCAATCATGTCATCCACATAAACCTCGATTTCTTTGTGCATCATATCATGGAAAAGAGTAGTCATGGCTCTTTGATACGTCGCACCAGCATTCTTCAACCCAAATGGCATCACTTTGTAACAGAATGTCCCCCATGGTGTGATAAAGGTTGTCTTTTCCATGTCTTCAGGTGCCATCTTAATCTGGTTGTATCCTGAAAAACCATCCATAAAGGAGAAAACCTCAAACTTGGCCGTGCTATCTACCAACATATCAATGTGAGGTAGAGGAAAATCATCCTTTGGACTGGCTTTGTTCAAATCTCTATAATCAACACACATACGAACTTTTCCGTCTTTCTTTGGAACAGGCACAATATTGGCAATCCACTGAGGATATACAGAAGTGACAAGGAAACCTGCATCTATCTGTTTCAAGACCTCATTCTTAATCTTTTCTGCCATATCAGGATGACTCCTTCTTAACTTTTGCTTGACAGGAGGACATTCTGGTTTCAACGGCAAACGATGCTCCACAATATCTGTGTCCAACTCAGGCATGTCTTGGTATGACCACGCGAAAATGTCAACATACTCTTTAAGAAGCTCTACCATCCTCTTCTTAACATCTTGACCAAGCAGTGCCCCAATCTTGACTTCCTTCTTATCTTCTTCAGAACCCAAGTTGATGACTTCTAACGGCTCTTTATATGGCTGAATGGTGTCTTCCTCGTGCTCAAGCAGTCGGGAAATCTCATCAGGAATACATTCATCACTCTCTTCTTCCGCCTCATACACAGGACACTCGAAGTTAGGAGAGGGCGCAGGGTTATTACTTTCAACGGTTTTATTGATTAATCTGCACAAATGATTATTATTTCAGGAAAAGGAAAGATATATGCAAACATGTAATCGTGCAGATTATGGAAAAAATGAAAACATTTTTTAAGGTTTTTTGTGTTACCACTTTCCAGAAAAAGCAAAAAGATAAAAAAAAAGCATGTATATGCAGAAACAAAATGACTTTTATTGATGATTTTAATGTTTAAAAACAAACAGAAAACAGCCCCAACAACTTCACTTTCATCTTGGGCAGAATGAAAGGATTTTGAAAAACATAAAAGCAAATTACTTTGAGACATGAGTACACTCAGGAATGTCAATGGTGATCCAGTTCTTAATCATCTTTCCATGGGTCACAAAGTTTGGCACTTCTGGCTCTGATTCATCTTCAACAATAGCATCCACCTCTGGAAGAGTCGGATGTAGAAACCTAGCACTATGAAACATCTCTTGATAGGGACGAAAAGCAGATTCAGACTTCATCACAGACTTGTCTGAGGCAGAAAATCCCAGACCAGCTCTATTCTTGTTCTCTTGTAGACTCACCACTTGTCCCCAGACTCCTGAATGTCCATTCTGAACCACCAGTTGAGCATCTTTGAAGGAGGCAATGGAAGCTTCATCCTTTTTGAATTCCTCATTAACAGACAGGGCTTGGAATGCAGTTCCAATGACCACTTCATCCGCCTCTATGATACGGAACGAAGAGAGATGACTAATCAGCAAAGCTTGTTCTCCATTCACAATAACCATCTTCCCATCTTTCACAAATTTCAACTTTTGGTGAAGAGTTGAAGTGATTGCCCCAGCCTCATGGATCCATGGGCGTCATAATAAGCAGCTATATGCAGGAAAAATGTCCATCACTTGAAAAGTAATCTTGAAGACAAATGGTCCAACACTAATAGGCAAATCAACCTCTCCGACCACTGATTTCTTCGACCCATCAAAAGCCTTGACAATCACATTGCTAAATCTCATTGGTGTGCCACCATAAGACAGCTTAGCAAGAGTGGATTTTGGCATGACATTTAGAGATGATCCAGTATCGATCAACACATTGGACATTGAGTCATCTTTGCAACTAACCGAGATGTGCAAAGCCAAATTATGATTTCTTCCTTCCTCAGGCAAATCTTCATCACTGAAGCTCAAATTATTACATGCAGTGATATTACTCACCACCCCATTAAACTGATCCAGCGTCACATCATGATCCACAAAGGCTTGATCGAGTATTTTCATCAAAGAATCCCTATGAGCAGGAGAACTCGTCAGCAGCTCCATTATAGAGATCTTGTACGGAGTGCGATGCAACTGATCCACAATCTTATAATCGCTCATCTTGATAAGCTTCAAAATCTCATCCATCTCCTTTCCTGAAGATGGCCCATCATTCACTTTTGTCGCATCATTATTGTTCACAGGTACTTGAGTAGGATTCTTCTGGACATCCACAACTGTTTGGGGCTGAGTAAAAACTCGTCCGCTTCTAGTTACTCTACTGAAATCTGCTATATTCTCAACAGAAGACAAAGGCTTAATCTCAACTTCTTTTCTAGCTTCCAGCATGGTGGCATTGTATCTGTACGGTACAGCTTTATCAGAACTATAAGGTACAGATCCAGGCAAACATATCACAAGAGGTTCCACAGCAGCTTTGCCATAATAACCAATCTCTACACATTCCGGGATTTCAAAGCAAGGTTCAATCACATTAACATCATCTTCATCTCTATCCCTCAGAATCTCAATGAGCCTTTGATCTATCATCTCTTGTAAGTCTCTTCTCACAATATAACATCCTCGAGGATTGACTGAACAAATCCTACAAGCAGCATGGTTATGCTCATAATGACTATACTCACACAGGGTGGCATGCATCTCTACCAATGATCCTCTGATGTGTTCCACACGATAAATCTTATACTTCCCAGGGCATCCATATACCATATTCACAGCAGACGCTTCATGAGTTGGCAACGGATTGTTCTGCACATTTGGACCAACATCACGGAAAGAGAGCATTCCAGAACGAACCAATATTTGGACTTCATTCTTCAGGGCCCAACAGTTTTCCAAATCATGCCCAGAAGCATTCTGATGATAAGCACAAGTGGCATCAGCCTTATACCACCAAGGGAGTTTCTCTGGCACAGGAGGTGGTGACCTCGGTTGAACCAACTTCTTATGAATTAGAGCAGGATATAATTCAGTGTACGTCATAGGGATAGGGTCAATATTAACCCGAGGATACGGATTTCGCCTTGCTGGTTGTTGATTAACAGGAGCTACAGGCACTGAATTCACGACAGGAGTTACTGACGCCACTTGTTGAGATTGATTTCTGAATCGACTATTCCTCCCATGAGAAACAGCATTAGCATCTGATTCTTTCTTCTTCTGGAGTGAAGAACCATACTTCTTCGCACCACCAGATGAATTGTCATTTCGAACCAAACGACCTTCTCGCACAGCTTCTTCCAATCTGACACCCATACCCACCATTTCGGTGAAGTCTACAGGAGCACTTGCAATCATCTTTTCATAGTAAAACGGACCAAGAGTCCTAAGAAAAATTTTAGTCATCTCTTTTTCTTCCATCGGAGGAATCACTTGGGCGGCAACCTCACGCCATCTCTGAGCATACTCCTTGAAGGATTCTTTCTCTTTCTGCATCATAGCTCGCAATTGATCCCTATCAGGAGCCATGTCCACATTATACTTGTATTGTTTCACGAATGCCTCAGCTAAGTCATTGAAAGTGCGAATATGGGTGCTATCAAGGCCCATATACCACTTAGAAGCAGCTCCAGTCAAACTGTCTTGGAAATAGTGAATCAACAGACGTTGATCATCAGTGTGAGTAGACATCTTCCTTATATACATCACCAGGTGTGCCTGAGGACAGGAATTTCCTTTATACTTCTCAAATTCAGGCAGCTTGAACTTAGCAGGTACTTTCACATTGGGAACAAGGCAAAGATCATGCACATTCTTTCCAAACAGTTCTTTCCCACGCAAGGCTTTCATTTCTTTATGCAATTCTTCAAACTGATCTTGGAAACCATCCATTCTGTCATGAATTTCACTTGGAGCAGCATCATAAATGGGCTCTGGGACAAAAGGACCAGTATGAACAATAGGAGATGTGTTGACCATAACAGGAGTCAACGGACGAGTCATCTCAGGAACAGACAAATAACCTTCAGGCATGCTCCAGGGATATCCATTAGGCATCCGTTGTTGAGTAGCACCAACAGGAATAGCAGGAATGGTTGTAGCAGCAATTTCAGAAATTACAGTGGTCTGACCCTGAGCTTGGGCATTAGGAGGAGGAACTTGATTCTGATTCTGATTCTGAGCAGCCATCAATGTCTCAACTAGAGCAGTGAGACGATCCACACCAGATCTCAAAGTAACAACCTCTTCACGTAACTCCCGATTCTCTTGTTCAAGACCTTCCATCTTCTTCTTGCAGTTAGCTCGAGTGTTATACCGGTGAGACAGCTTGATTATGTATGAAGAACACTGAATAAGACCTCGGGAATACTCTCGGAAGCAAGACCAAAATGCAGAATGATGCATGAAATGCAATGCAAATGATTTTTATTTTTGGTTTTCAAGGAACTTTTAAGACATTAATTGTAAACATTTAGCAAAAAACATCATAAAACTTAACAATATTCTTTCATTAGTAATGGAAAAGCATACAAAAGGATTCAAAGATCCAAAAATACAAAACAAAGGAAAAGCTAAAAACTAGAAGGGAACACTTCTGATGAAGATCCATCTCCTCTCTGCAGCTTCCTACGGAGCTTCTCCAATTCATCTTCATAAAAGGCCTTCAAATGAGCATTCTCGACCATCAGCTTATCAGCAACTTCTTTCCATGCCACTGAATCTTCTTGTTGTCTCTTTCGCTTTTCACCATGTTGTTGAAGTAGCTCTTCTTGATGACGAATCTGATCATCCTTTTCCATCAACCAACCATCTTGGATATCAAGTATTTCATCCTTTTCTTTCAAGTGTATCTTCAAATCTTTGTTCTCAAACTCCAAAGCATCTCTTTCCGCTCTCAACTTATCCACGAGCTCTAGATGTTCTTCACTACTTTCAACAGGAGTAGTGGAAGACAATGGTGGAGTAACGAGTAGAGAAGGCTCCTCGAGTAAATAAGGCATCTGAAAAGTATGAGCTCTAGCTTGAACCCAATCAGTGTAGTCTTTGAGAGCAACACATTGTTTCGTTCCCAAATGTCTCTTCCTATCAACATGGTGCCAAGCACGCACAAACCGATTTCTCATATCCGAATTTCCATCTTGATTAAGATAAAAGATTCCTGACACAAGAATATTAGCGGGTCTCTCCTTCATGGGGTAGCAAAATTGACGCCTTGCAAGAATGGGGTTGTAGGTAATTCCTCCTTGTATACCAAGAAGAGGTACATTAGGGAATTCTCCACAACTATCAATAATCTCACTGATGTCATAAGCAGGATTGTACCAATGGATATTCCCATTAGTAAGAGGCATGATCTTCTGAGACCATGAGAGACCATCAGGATTGTTCAAGAAACTCTTAGCTTGAGGTAAGTGCGAAATAAACCACTTATAGAGCAACGGAGTGCAACAGTTGATAAGTCCACCTTTCTTATCATTCCTATGGTGAATGGAATGATAAGTATCCCCAAGCAAAGTAGGCACAGGATTCCCAATCATGAAAATCCGAATAGCATTAACATCGACAAAGTTGTCAATGTTGGGAAAGAGTATCAAACCATAGATGAGCAAGGCCAGAAATGTCTCAAAAGCAATCATACTTCCTTTACTAGCCAACATAGAAGCCTTTCCAATCAAAAACTTGGAAGTCAACCCCCAAATTCCTCCTTTTTTGGTCATATTTGCTTTCACATCTGATATTTTCAAATGAAGGAGCTCTGCTATCTCATCAACTTGAGGCTCTTTCTCCAGACCACTAAACGGTATATCATTCGTAACTGGCAAACCAATCCAATAAGAATACTCCTCCAAAGTGGGCATAAGCTGATAATCAGGAAAGGTAAAACAATGATAAATCGGGTCATAAAACTGCACAAGAGTATCAAGAATCCCCTTTTCCACTTTGGTCTTCAAAATAGAGATCAATTTCCCATAACGGCTTTTGAAGTTGTCAAGATTAGGAACCAAAGTTGCTAGCTCTTTCAATTCCTTTGCACTTGAATTTCTGAAAGTGTACTTCTTGATGCTTCTCTTTTGATCCATGGTACCTGTTATGTTTACAAAAAATGTCTCTAAGTTCCTTGAAAACCATTTGTGAATGTTATTTTTATGAATGCATGAATGCATGGTTTATGCATCAATCACAATCAAGAGCACACAAGATCGCATCAAATCACACAAAATCACACAGTCCAGGTTCAAAGGTTCGACGTCACGAGCATGGAGTCATGGGTCTACCCATCCCACAAGGAGTGTTCTAGGGAATTTTGTACCTGCCAATCGGGTTCTACAAAGATTCCCAGAGTTTTCAATCTTCTATCGGATATTACCGGCACACACAATTGCTCATGGGCGCCAATAATATGCCTAAAAAGACCTCGTCTGAGCGTAGTATCGCATGACAACAAGCTCAAATTGGTACTTGATCTTGTTTCTGCACTACATCCTAAAAGGCTTAGATTGGTTAAAAAGGTTCTAGGCCATTCAGCTTCTACGGACACTCACTATTGAAAGTAATAGCGTTATCACGATGGTTCGTAACAACCTCTACTACCTTCCATGAGGCCTCCACTGATTGGGGTTCCACCATATGACGCTCATGGTAAGGATTGCTCCTGACATGCGACTATTGGCCTTACCACCTCCTATCTCAAGTTACTCACCAAAGTTCGGGTTAGAACTTTATCTCATCACAGAGGAACCATCGAGCACCAAAAAGAAAAAAAAAGAAGAAAATAAACAAACAAAGCACACAACAATATATACAGATAAAAACACACAGATAAACAAAAATAGGCTTAACACACTTAAAACTGGGTCCCCAGTGAAGTCGCCATTTTTCTGTAGCGGGGAAAATCTGATATCGAAGTCATGGGATTGACTCGAATCAATATTTCAGTGAAAGTCTCCACCGCGCTTTATTGTTTCCAAAGGGAAAGGGAAAAGAACGAATAAAACCCAAAGTTTGTTTTTTTAAAACAAAAATAAGAGATCTTAGGTACGGGTGTTGTTTATACAAGGGGAAGGTTTTAAGCACCCCTCATATCTGTGGTACTCCACAGGAACCTTTTTGAAAATCTGTGTCGTGTGTGCTAAAAAATGGTTTGTTTTAATTTTAAAATAAGCTCGGCAAAGCGTTTAGCTTTGGGCCTACATACCTCCTCGGTGCAATGGAGAAGTCAGAGCTAATGTAGTTCCGCTTAAAGGGAAAACGGTTTTTTTAAAACGAATAAACACTTTATCGTCGTCGGAGAGAAATACTCAGCCATTGATCTTGAGCATGAGAACAAACAAGTTCTTTGCATCGCAAATGAAAGAAGGGCTCCAACTCGGATAAAATCGACGAGTATGCCACTAGCTCTCTCACGCGGAAAAGATCTCATTATATCAATCAATTTCAAAATCGTGGGGTATAACCACTCGTTTCGACAATTAACGGTGTCTAAACTTTTGAAGAAAAGCCACTAAGGGCAAAAGATATTTTTTGAGAAAAGGTTTTGAAAAGATTGCAGACATAAGAAGGTTTTTGAAAAAGGGAGAAGATTTTGAAAATTTAAGAATGGGAGGAGATGAAGAGGCTATCCTATTGCGTAAAATAAAAGCTAAGGAAAGAAACGGTCTAACCGAAATAAGAAGCCAACACTTGACATTGTGAGTCAAGGTAGATTTCCCATCCTTTGGAATATCAAATACTAAACCAACATTATCACTTGGGGATCCAGATGAATTTATTATCTTAGCACCACTTTGCATTAAGCACATTAAAATTCTGACAAAAATCGGGCAGAGTAACGGCTGTTTTTGGGTAAAATCCTTATCTCAATGCCTTGGAATTAATCATCAAGGGCTTTCAAGGAAATACCTGCACATACAAACAGACAACAATCCAATGCCAGACAGACAGAATAACAGCAGAGAAACAACAGAGTAAGGGTCCAGAGGCACTAAGTCCATAAGTCCGAATCTCCAAAATGCTAGGGATAGTAACCAATAGTCCAAAGAGAGCCTTATGTGTTTTTTAGATTTTGGTTGTTTATTAGTGTTTTAGCATAAAAGTAAAGTATGGTCCAAGTGGACAAAAGAAAAATAGCGGAAGCATAAACATATGTCCAAGTGGACAAAGAGAAAATGGCGGAATGTAAAGATGATGAAATGATAAAATAAAGCGATAAAGCGAGAAATATAAAGAGCAATATAATAAACGGCGGAAATTAAAGTCAATTGTTAGATGTTAAAGATAACCATCTTGAAACTTGTCAAGTATGTTATCAAAGTTAGTAATGAAGATCGATGGTGAGTGAAGGATGTACTCGGATTTAAGGTCAATGGAAACTTATCAGAAGCTTGATAAAATCATAGCGACTACACGATAAATTTCCATAAGTCATAAATCAACCGCATACAATTCTCTTCCATATTTGATCTTTTTGATTCGGGACACGAAATATTGCGCTATGTTAAGCAGATCGCCAAGTGATTTATGTAGAAATCACCCTACAACGAGGTCGGTCAACACTTTATGTGCTAATGCATGCGAGAAGAACGATATGTAGATCGCCTTCCGAAAGCAATACCGCACGAAAAGAAAATAGGTAACGATCTAGTCTTTACTAAGAATCCATAAGAATTCTCAAAGTATTAAGACTTTCATCGATCAAAAGAAAAAAAAGAGACGAAGAAGATAAAATTCATAAAGTAAAATCAACTCACACTATCATTAATATCATTCATCTAATATTATGGATTTGGTCCTTTCAAACCTATCAACATCCTAGATCCAATGATATTAATGAAGTGGAGGAAGTAGGAAGCCAAAACAAGCATAAAAAAGGCAAAAAAACCACATTCTGCCAGCAGGAAATCGATTTCATGCAGGGGAAATCGATTTCCATAGTGCAGTTTTCAAAAAAAACAGGTTACGTTCAAAAGGAAATCGATTTCAGCCTTAAGGAAATCGATTTCCTCAGTGTAAATTTCAGCAAAAACAGCATTTAAAGGCATGAAACTTGGCTTGAACAAACATACAAACACCTTATGATCAAACATCAATTGGAGCACGAATTTTCCATCAAATCACCATCAAATAGCACCAATATAGCATCAAAGATGCATCATCACACAAGCAACAATGAATCACATTATGATATACAAAAAGGATGAAGAAAATTACCAAATCTTGAACAAAACTTAGATCTACTTCAAGAATCACCAACACAAATCTTGATCTCTCAACAATTATTGAAGAAAAAAGAGTGAAATAGATGGTGGTTTAGCTCAAAGTTTGTGAGGTTCAAGATGTGACTCACAAACTTTATGAAAGAACAAAGAGCTTTGGTGAATTTGGTAGGGATGAGGAGAGAAATTGCATGAGGTTTTTTGGCTCTCAAAGCTTGAGAAATGAGAGAGTAGAGGGCTCTATTTATAGGATGAGAGCAAGAGTAGTGGTAGTTTGGTCTTTTTGTGTTTGGTAATTAGCTTGTGTTTAATTGGTAATTAAAGTGGCATTTAAATGGTAAGAAATGGTAAAATGAGGTTTAAGGTGGTTTAATGAAGGGGTTAATTTTGATGAGGTGGAAAATTGGTAAAATGATCAAAGAAAAAATGTGCCAAAATGATGTCAAGCTTCCCTCCTTATATTTTTTTGAATTTCGCCTTAAGGAAATCGATTTCCCCAGGAGTGAAATCGATTTCACTCTGTTCCAGAAGAGAAATTGGCGCAAAATACACTAGGGAAATCGATTTACCCAGGAGGGAAATCGATTTCATGCTGTCCATAATGTGATTTTGTTGAAGATTGCTGCAGGGAAATCGATTTACCCAGTAGGGAAATCGATTTCATCAGTCAAAAATGTGAGAAATGTCTTGTTTATTGCATGTCTTGGCTTAGTACCTACAAAACAAAAACCTACAAAGAAACAAAGCAATATTTTTGGTATTTGGGTTAGTATAATATGCATACAAGATAAACAATCATTGGTGCTTGATGGTCCCTCTTATTGATGAGGTGAGTGCAACACCATAAACAAAACTTCCAAGTGAAGCTCTTGATTAGTGATTGAGATATGAATAATATAGGATCTTAGGGTCAAAAATTGGGGTATGACAATATGATAAATAAGAAAGTATATATAAGAGAAAAAAGATAATTTGAATAATATAAATAAAATAAATAAATTAATAGAAAAGATAAATATTAAATAAATAAAATAAATATGTATAAGAAAATAATTTAAACAATATAGATATATTAAAGAAAATAAATTAAAATCAAATATTATTATTAGTAAAAAAAAAAGGTTTTTGAAAATAATATAGTTTTTATAAATAAAAACAAATAGAAAATATATATATATATATATATATATATATATATATATATATATATATATATATATATATGAATATATAAAATAAAAAAACATTATGTAATTAAAAAGAAAATTTTTTGGAAAACTTAGCTGAGGATCTAGTGCGACACGCGTGTGCAGTCCATGGTAGATGCGCAGCTTCAGGAGCGTTGGATGTGGATTTAATGAAATCCAGTGGCTGAGAGAATGAGAGACCATGGCCAGCGTGTACGCCAAGACGCACAGGATCTTTCTGTTTGAAAAACAAAACGCGCGCGCTTTTGGACGAATGGGAGAGTGCCACTGTAATACGGTGAACTGACTTTTTATCGATCGAAATGTCGCAGTTAAGCATGAGTCGCCACCGTCTTTTATTTTATCCAAACAAATTCAGAAAGGCTAAAAGAAACAGAAAAAACCTTTTAAAGAAATCTAAGTTCGGGGGGTAATTTATGCAAAGGGAAGGTGTAAGGCACCCTTTGCATCCATGGTTTTCCATGGGCTCTTAATTGCTTTGCTTGCTCGTTTGTCTTTAGAAAAAGTAGATGAAAGAAAAAAAGTGGACTTTAGCTCGTAAATGAGCGTAGCCAGTTTTTGAAGAATTGTGAGAAAGAATATGAAAATTGAGCATTGCAAGGCAATTAGGGGCAATTACCTTAAACTCAGATGATAGGTCTCTTTTAGCCTTTCAGAATGAAAGGGTCAATCCTTGCCATAAGGGGGCAGGAAGCCTTTCGTTTGGAGGTTGAAGGGTCGTCGAAGCATCCTTTGCCATAAGACTGTCCCATGCCATAGAAGGGCAGGTAATCTAAGGCAAGGATCAGAATAAGCCATTTTTCGTTAGGCAACCAGAAGATACCTCAGCCTTTTTCCGTAGGCAACTTCCGAGGGTCGAGGTCATAATTGTGTATCGAAGGCAGCATCATTTAGGGTCGTATGACCTTTTAATTATCGAGGCAACAGGCTGAGGTATCCTCGTATTCGAGGGACTTGGCTTATTCTGCAAAAAAAACACAAGGCAACAGGCAACAAGGCAACAGGCAACAAGGCAACAGAGAGGTTACCCAAAAGCGTGCGTGTGTGCACCAATCACGTGATTATATTCAGAAAATTATCTTATAATTAATTATCTACATTGATTAAGGCTTGCACTCCCTAAGATTACTAACCACACAATAATATAACAATAATAATGGGGAAGGGAAATTGTAACCAGCGGAGGAGAGGGGAATTGAAACCAGCGGGATATAATTAAAAATTAAAACAGAAAATATTAGAGTTAGGGTTACCAATACACGTAGCTTTGGCATCTGACAAACCCTGAAAAGGAAAAGATGGCAAACAAAAGAGGGTGAGTGTATTGCTAATTCAAGGGCGAACAAGATTAACCCTAAAATAAAGAATAGATAAATTTAAAAATAATAACATAGGCAAAGGTACTTAGCTATGATTTGATCTGATATGGTTGATAGGGCGCCTTTAAGGTTAACCCTGAAAAAGAAACAAGGTAGAAAAAGATGAAGGCGAAACAAACCCTTATATAAAATAAACCAAACAGAAAGTTAAATTAAATTAAATAAAATACTTAACTTTGGGTTTTGAATCAGGCGCGTATTCGGAGTGAACCATGTCGATAACCCTGAAAAGGCAAGGCACAAAAGGGAAAAAAATATTTTCAGTGTATTATCAATCCTGGTTAAGATTCAAATGGAATATAATAATAAATCGATTTAATTAATTATTGGTCTTGCGACCTAATTAATTAAATCGAGGAAAAAAATTTAAATCGAGAGTAAACATATTTTTAGGAGTTTTTGGAATTAAAATAGCATTTGATATGATTTTTTAAAGATTAAATAATTAAATATCTAAATTAAAATAAATAGGCAATATAATTAAATAAATATAATATAATTTAAAAAAGAGTATATAATTATAAAAATAAATAACGTATAATAAGTAAATTATTATCACATAAAAATAAAAAGAAAAAGTTTTTTATAATAAAATAAAAAATAAATAGTTATTTGTTATTAAGAAAAAGAGCATTTGGAATAATTTATACATATAAATATAAATATTAAAATAAAAGGCTGTGTAATAAAAATTAAAAAAAATTCTGGAAAACTTAACTTTTGATCTGGTGCGGCGAGGCTCCGCAGGTCCATGATGGTCATGCGGCTTCACGAGCGTAGGATCTGCTTTAGCGAGGATCTGACGGTTGCAGGGGCTAGGGTACACAGCATGCGTGTACGTCTTAATGCGCAGGATCTCCCAGGGTTTGAAATCTGACGCGCGCGCATTTGGACCAACCAGAGGGTGACACCTCTTTGTCTTCAACCTCTAAATCTCTGCAAAACGTCTTTTACACCGCTTATTTGCGACAGCGCCATAAAAACTTCATCTTCCATACCTGAAAAATAACGAATACCTGCAAAGGGCTACAGAAATTTGGCGCGATGGTGCCATTGAATTCGTCTCGACCACGCGAAGCCAATGGTACCTACCTTGCAGCTTGATTTTACGTTGTTTGAAAAACCCCAATCTCAAGGGTACGAACCCTAACATGGCAAGTCACTCATAACAGCATAATAACACACCAAATTTTCCAGAATCGATAAACACACCAAGATAAACAATAATATGCAATTGATTTTAAGTAATGATGCTTGTATGATGCAAATCGACACGAAATAAAAAGTGACAAACCGAAGGCTTTAGGTGTTGGTTCTTAGCGTTCTGGAACTCGAGGATGATTGAGAATCGTTCAGTGATGATCCTGGAACGTATTGAGAACAATAGAATTCTCTGAATCGGCCTGCAACCAAGAATTCACTTTTGAAATTTTATCAAATTTTTGCACTCGAGTTTGGTTCTCTTAGGCTGCAAAAACGTAACCCTAGGGATCTGCAATTGTTTGGTACTTATAGAGGATGAATTAGGGCAACTAAAATTGAATAAGATCTTTTTCAATCTTTGATTTGCATATTGAGAAAATATGATTTGTTAAGGTTTCTAACTTTGGTCCAAAATCCAATTTTCCCAACCAATTAGCCTTAGCACGAATTTGCAATAATTGTAGGATATATTTGATGATTAATGATGATTGGAACATAGGCATAAATCATATCTTGTGTATTTTTTTATTTTTCATAATTAATTCATGATTTTAAATGATTAAAATCACAAAATAATTAATATAAAATAATATAAAATATGAAAGTATGATTTGGGGGCGTGCATGGGCTTGTAATGGAGATTGAGTGAAGAAATCATAGGCCCATTTGGAAAATTTTGGATTTTGAACCTTTCCTTTTCACATTTTTTCTCAAAAATAGTCCAACTTTGACAAGGTGTATTTCTCTCAATTCTTGAGATATGGAAGTGTTCTTGGACTTTTTGGAAACCTTAGAGAGTCCTCTAACCAATGTCTTTGGTCCTATATCAAAATCATTTTCCATTCTCATTTTATGACCTTTTGAAAGAAATGTCTTTTTGTTGACTTTTGAAAAGGACCTATAATGTATGAAGCCATATCTCTTAAACCATTGACCTATGGGCTCTGATTCTTGGACCATTGGATAGAGGAATGAATTCTCTTCAAAATGAGCTTTGGTGGGAATTTTTCTGATGAAGTATGAATATTTGGTGAATTTTCAAAGTTTGGTTGCCTTTTTTAGTTCATGCCCAAAATAGTAACTTTTGACTTTTGACTTTTCTGATCTTTCCTTGTATCATCATGATCAACCCTTGATCAAATGATGATTTTAGGGTTATGAGGATGTCGTTGACCAAATATCTTGAGTTTTGACTGCATATTGACTTGAAATGACTGTTTTGCCTTTGAGAGTCGACTGTTGACCTAATCAGGATTTGAGGGACTAAATTTGCTCTGTTTGACTTGAAATTTTATATGGAGATACTTTGGGATGTTAGTGACCCTATGGAACCACCTTGAGCCATTGATTCAATGATTTTCCATCGAATTAATCAAACCCTAGTTCAGAGCTTTTGTATAGGAGAGTGTGTTTTGGAGCTTTGTCTTTTGTTCTGATTTTATGTGTGGAAAATAACATGGGCAAATTTTGGGGTATGACAGCTGCCCCTGTTCAATTATCTTAAACCTGAAGATGTAGAGTGGTCTGTATGCCAGTCGGTATCTGAAGGTTGGAGATGATTGAACACAAGAATGCCAAGAAATTTGCCCTATTTGAAGTAGGGACTTTTGTCGGAGATGGGCTTGTAGATGCCATCTGGCAGTTGTTGGAGTATGGATTGTTGCAACGTTTCTGCTTTTGTTGTCTTCCCCTTTTTGAATGTTGAGGAACCGTCAAAGGTATCGACTTAAATCTGTGTTGGGTTATTTAAGGAACCGTCAAAGGTATCGACTTAAATTTGAAGCATATTGTTGAGGCACCGTCAAAGGTATCGACTCAGATATGCAGGTAGGTTGTATAAGGAACCGTCAAAGGTGTCGACTTATATTTGAAGTGTGTCGTTAAGGAACCGTCAAAGGTGTCGACTTAACTTTTGATGTGGGTTGTTAAGGAACCGTCAAAGGTGTCGACTTAACTTTGAAGCATATCATTGAGGCACCGTCAAAGGTATCGACTCAGATATGCAGATAGATTGTATAAGGAACCGTCAAAGGTGTCGACTTATATTTGAAGTGTGTTGTTAAGGAACCGTCAAAGGTGTCGACTTAACTTTTGATGTATTAAGGAACCGTCAAAGGTGTCGACTTAATACCTGAGAATAGATTTGTTAAGGAACCGTCAAAGGTGTCGACTTAACTCTTTTGCAAATAGAGATAGTAATATCCTGAAAAGTAGAGGTTAGTTTTCTTATGTCATGATGCATGTGTTTATTCAATGAATATCTCAAAATAAATGAGAAACTTTGCATGTTATGGATTTGTTATGCAGCGATGTATGCGATGTATGAATATGTTTGTGTCATATGGTATGCGAATATGATTTATGTTGTCGAGAAAATAAATCTTCAGATGTTAATCTTGATGTTTGATTTTGTCTTGAAAGGTGCTCAGCTGGGGATTTATGATTTCTGCTTGGGGGATGATCAGTAACTTGATATTCCCTGATTGGGATACAGAGAAAATAGGGATGTAAACCGTGTTGGGGAGCCATGCCTTTGTTGTTGGAAGACATCTTCTTAATGATTGCTCTGTGGGGATACATCCATGTCAATTGATTTGCAGGAGGATTCTTTGACTACCTCGGACATTGTCTCTTTGGCTTTCCTACTAACAATCTAATGGATATTCTTATGGAAGAAAATAAATGATAATCTCATTCATATGCATATGTTCATTCAAAAATTATCATTGGACGTTTGCGTATTCGAAAAGACAAAAAGAAAATGAATTTGAAAGAAAGAAGTAAATTGTATTGAGAAGAGCCATAAATAGGCAAGATAAAACATATTGTGTGTTTCTGAAAAGGTACAAAAGACAAAAGAAAAAGTAGCTATTTAAAAACAATCCTATTGAGTTTCCACTCTGCTATTGCTATTATGTCTTCGAGCATCTCATCCCATGCTTGTCGGAGAAAGATGACTGAGTTGATCTGAGCCCTTTGAACTTGTTGTTGTAGATGCATCTGATTGATGGATGATATGAACGAGACATAGTCGTACGCTTAATCCTTAACTTTTGCCTAGACCGCCCTTTCAGGTTTTCAGTATAGCAGGATACCCTTTTTTGCCCAAGTCGCCCTTTCGGGTTTTCAACTTGACGGGTGTACACATTTTTGTATATATATATCCCTAATTTTTGCCCAAACCCTTTTGGTTTGCCGGGATGCCCTTACTTTTGCCTAGGTACGTCGACCTAGCGGGTCATATTTATGCGTAGTATTTTTTGACTATGTCTGTGTTTACTGGTTGCGGAAAGTCCTCTCCATCCATAGTAGTGAGTATCATTGCTCCTCCGGAGAAGATTTTCTTGATGACGAATGGTCCTTCATAGGTGGGAGTCCACTTGCCCCTAGGATCACCTTGTGGCAGAATGATTCTCTTTATGACCAAGTCACCAACTCGATAGACTTGTGGTTTGACCCTCTTATTGAATGCTTTGATCATGCGTTTCTGATACAGTTGTCCATGACAAACGGCCGCGAGCCTCTTTTCGTCAATCAAGTTTATCTGATCTAGTCGAGTCTGGATCCATTCATCTTCATCTAGCTCTGCTTCTTTCATGATCCTTAATGACGGTATCTGAACTTCAATTGGTAATACAGCTTCCATACCATAGACTAATGAGAACGGGGTTGCCCCAGTTGATGTACGTGCGGAGGTGCGGTAACCATGAAGAGCAAATGGTAACATTTCATGCCAATCCTTGTAAGTCACAGTCATTTTCTGCACAATCTTTTTAATGTTTTTGTTGGCGGCCTCCACAGCGCCATTCATCTTTGGTCTATAAGGCGAAGAATTGTGATGTTTGATATTGAATTGTGTGCAGAGCTCAGTGATCATCTTATTGTTCAGATTGGTACCATTATCAGTGATGATTCTTTCGGGAATGCCATACCGACAGATGAGGTTGTGTTTAATGAATCGAGCCACCACATTCTTGGTTACAGAGGCAAATGAAGCAGTTTCTACCCATTTAGTGAAGTAGTCGATGGCTACCAGAATGAAGCGGTGTCCATTGGAAGCAGTGGGCTTAATTTCTCCAATCATATCAATGCCCCACATTGTAGACCAGTAGTAACCTGCTCTTAGAATCTTCTTAGCCATAGTATGTCCACTAGAGTGGGTCCCAAAAGTACCATCGTGCATGTCTTCCATGATCTTTTCAGCTTCCTTCTTGTTCACACAACGAAGCAGGGTTGAATCATGGTTGCGCTTGTATAAAGTCCCATTGCTCAGAAAAAACTTGGATGCGAATCTTCTTAGGAACTTTTTGTCATTAATGGATGCCCCTTCAGGGTATTCTTGAGTCTCGAGGTACCTTTTTACTTCGTAAAACCATGGTTTCTCTCCAGCCTCGTCGTCAACTATCTCATAACAATATGCGGGTTCGTCATGTCTTTCAATGATAACTATGGGAGCCTCATTATCCCATCTGACTTTGAACATGGACGACATAGTAGCTAATGCATCTGCCAGTTGATTCTCTTCTCGGGGAATATGTTCAAAAGTAATCTCTTCAAAATATGGAATTAAAGATAGTACAAACTTCTTATAGGGTATGAGATTAGGATGTTTTGTATCCCATTCCCCTCTGATTTGACTGATTACTAGGGCTGAATCCCCATACACTTCCAAGAATTTGATTCTTAAATCGATAGCAGCTCTGAGTCCCAAGATACACGCTTCATACTCAGCCATATTGTTGGTGCAGTCGAAGCATAATCTTGCGGTGAATGGGGTGTGTCCACCAGCGGGAGAGACAATTATGGCGCCAATGCCACTACCAAGTGCATTTGAAGCTCCATCGAAAACCATAGTCCATCGGGATCCTGGTTCAGGTCCTTCATCCGGGCCAGGTTGTTCATAGTCGGTAACAAGCATAACATCTTCATCTAGAAATTCAAAGTTCATAGATTGATAGTCGTCTACAGCTTGTTGGGCCAAATGATCTGCAACTACACTTCCTTTGATTGCTTTCTGTGTTGTATATTGGATGTCGTATTCTGTTAGTATCATTTGCCATCTTGCTATTCGTCCAGAGAGAGCGGGTTTTTCGAACACATATTTGATAGGATCCATTCTAGAAATCAATAAAGTGGTATGGTTCAACATATACTGTCTCAGTCGGCGAGCAGCCCAAGCCAAAGCACAACAAGTTTTCTCGAGCAGTGAGTATCTTGTTTCACAGTCGGTAAACTTTTTGCTAAGGTAGTATATTGCATGCTCTTTTCGACCAGACTCGTCATGTTGCCCCAGTACGCATCCCATCGAATTTTCTAAAACTGTTAAGTACATAATTAGAGGTCTTCCTTCAGCAGGTGGTATCATGATCGGAGGTTCTTGCAGGTACTTCTTTATTTTGTCAAAGGCTTCTTGACATTGGTCGTTCCATTTCACTACTTGATCTTTCTTCAGTAACTTGAAGATTGGCTCACAAGTAGCGGTCAGATGGGATATGAATCTCGCAATGTAATTCAGTCGACCCAGGAATCCTCTAACTTCTTTCTCGTTGCGTGGGGCGGGCATTTCTTGTATGGCTTTCACTTTTGCAGGATCAACTTCGATACCTTTGCTACTGACAACGAAACCCAGTAGCTTACCAGATCTTACGCCAAAGGTGCATTTGTTCGGATTTAATCTCAACTTGTACTTCTTCAACCTATCGAACAACTTCTGTAAATGGACCAGATGTTCTTCTTCAGTGTTGGATTTTGCAATCATATCATCAACATAGACCTCTATTTCTTTGTGGATCATGTCATGGAATAAGGCTACCATTGCACGTTGGTAGGTTGCCCCAGCATTCTTCAACCCAAATGGCATGACCTTGTAACAGAAAGTGCCCCAAGGCGTAGTGAATGTTGTCTTCTCCATATCTTCGGGTGCCATCTTAATCTGATTGTAGCCTGAGAAACCATCCATAAAAGAGAAAACCTTGCATTGTGCAGTACTATCAACCAGAATGTCGATATGTGGTAGTGGGAAATCATCTTTAGGACTTGCTCGATTCAAATCTCTATAGTCTACACACATTCTGACTTTTCCATCTTTCTTCGGTACAGGCACTATATTGGCGATCCATGGTGGATAACTCACTACTTTCAGGAACCCAACGTTAAATTGTTTCTCGACCTCTTCTTTGATTTCTGAGCCATATCAGGTCTGCTTCTTCGTAACTTCTGTTTAACCGGAGGACTATTTTCTTTGATAGGTAAACGATGAACCACAATATCAGTATCGAGCCCAGGCATGTCTTTGTATGACCAAGCGAAGATCTCAACATTGTCTCGTAACATCTTAATCAACCTCTGCTTAACAGCATCCTCTAATTCAGCCCCTATCCTGATTTCTTTCTTTTCTTCATCGGTACCTATGTTCACAACTTCAATTGGCTCTTCGTGCGGCTGTATAGTCTTTTCTTCTTGCTCTAGTAAACGGGCAAGTTCTCTAGGCACTTCACAACCATCCTCACCTTCATCCTCAGCTTGATGGATCGGATTTTCAAAGTCATATTTAACAATAGCAGAATCATTATCAACAGGATCCAGCGTGGATGTGGATCTGCAGTGCATTATGTGGGTGTGTGTGAGAACGCATAGCTATAAAAAGTAAATAAAGGAAAAATAAAGGCAAACACACAATTTTGAATACGAAACGTCCAATGTTTTATTGAATGAAAATATGCTTATGAAATGACAAGCCCTAACAAATGGACCATTGTGCCTCAGGCAGGACACATGGCTTTTGCGTTTATTGTCTTTATTGAAGTACAAGAATTAAAATTGGAAATGAAAGAAAAGCAGGAAATAAACTAAGAGTGGCAATTACTCCTGACTATAGGAGATAGAAACAATGTCCTCGGCCTTCCAGTTGTCCAGCCCTTTGTCTGATGTAGGGGAGATCCACTTGTCCAGGTTGTGATTATCTTCGTCTTCTTCAATGGCATTAACTCCCTTGCTGATGAAGTGATGTTTCAAGTCTTCTGAACGAGGAGGTGGTGTTCCCTTCTGATCCTTAGTAGTGCAGCCTAAACCCCATTTGTTGGATTTATACGGAATGTCAGGTAATTGCCCCCAGATAGTGCAACCACCTTCTTCTACCACAGCCCTAGCGTCTTTCAGGGAAGCCATTGTAGGAATATCTCCAGTAATTTTAGGAGGAGTGTAGACATGTTTAGTTTCTGGAACCGGTTCGAGGACCCATTCATGTGCTATGCGGGGCGATTCAAATGTCTCTCCAGTGAATTCAAGATACTTGGTCTCATCTACAAAACTCACCAAATATTCGTCTTCACCATGCACAGTGACAATCTTGCCTTCCATTGGGTATCTCAACTTCTGATGGAGAGTTGAAGTCACAACATTTGCTTTATGTATCCAGGGACGCCCAAGTAGACAGGAATAGGCGGGACGAATATCCATCACATAGAATACGGTATTAAAAGTTTGGGCGCCTACTCTGATTGGAAGCTCAACTTCGCCATGCACAGTACTCATTGTGCCATCATAAGCTTTGACTATCACATTACTAGATTTCAGCTCAATTCCATCGACTTTGAGTTTGTCCAACACCACCTTGGGTAATACATTCAGAGACGAGCCATCATCAACTAATACATGAGCCAGGGTAGTACCACCACATTCAATGGAGATATGCAGTGCCTTGTTATGATTCCTTCCGCTAGGACTTAGATCAGCATCAGAAAACCCAAGGTAGTTATCAGTTGTTAAGTTCGCAATACAGTTCTCGAGTTGAGTGACAGAAATCTCTTGTGGCACATGGGCAGCCTCTAGAAATTTCATCATAGCCTTGGCATGGGTCTTTGAACAACTCAGGAGCGACAGCATAGAGATCTTGGAAGGAGTATGCCCCATTTGTTCAACAATATCATAATCACTCTTGCGGATGTATTTCAGGAACTCATTTGTTTCTTCAGATGGCGCATTTCTAGTGACAGTTTCAGGTTCAGGCAGCGGTCCTTTACCATGAGCGTCAGCATTCGGGGTGATAGTAATGGTAGGTGAAGTAACATTTGGGGAGATCTCTGGAGAAAACACCCTTCCACTCCTCGTCACCTTACTAGTTCCAGCAATGTTTCCTACATCAGGATTGACATCTCCAGAAACCTTATCAAATTCAAGTTCTTGCTTAACTCCTTGCACATAGACCTCGGAACCATAATTCCAAGGGATAGCTTTGTCAGATGAGTATGGCATAGGACCAGGTTTAGTGATAATGATCGGAGCCACACGGGGTTCAGCAGAAATCTTGAAAGGAGCCTTGGTAGGGATCTTTAGTGGTACTTTAGAGATCACAGATACATCTTCGAACTTCAAACCATGGGAGAAACCCTCACACAACTCTTCAACAGTGGGAGTCTTCTCAAATCTGATAGTGCCATGATCCATCCAGCCTTGGATGCCTCTTTTCAGGTTCTCACAACCCTCGGGTATGAGTGCACAGTAATAACAGTCAGGGTCGCAACCTGGAAATAAACCAGCTCGCAACAACTTTCTCTTGATATCGGGGAGAGGAGTCGACAGATCTCTCACATCATAGACATGGATGGTATCCATGATGGCATTAACAACATGGTCATGTTTTGGCATCGGAGCAGTGATGACGTTAGGAGTCTCAGGGGCGTCAAATTCAATTTCACCAGCTTCTAACATGTCTTGGACTTTGTTTTTCAAGGCCCAGCAATTATTCTCATTGTGTCCAGGGGCATTGGAATGGTAAGCACACGTAGCCTTAGGATCATAAGTTGGACTAGCAGTGTTGGTAAACTTTGGAGGATCTCTCAGAGTGATCAGTTTAGCCTTTAGTAGATGTTGTAAGACTTGAGACAAAGGCATGTTGATCGGGGTATATTGTCTCCTTGGTTTATCAGTCTTGCGTTGGTAATCTTGTCTAGGAGCTTGTTGAGATATTGGTGCAGAGATGAGGACGGCACCAACAGACTGATTCTGATCATCCTTACCACGGCCCTTTTGACTATGAATAGCATTTGACTCACTTCTCCCTTGATATGGCTTCCTTGTAGTACCAGAGGATGAACCCACTTGGATTTTTCCACTTCGAATACCATTCTCCACACGTTCTCCAGTTAAGATGAGATCAGTAAATCCAGATGAAGAACTTCCCAGCAAGTGACTATAAAACGGCCCAGTTAGCGTGCCCATGAACATGTCTACCAACTCTCTATCATTTAAAGAAGGTTGGACTCTTCCAGCTAAATCTCTCCATTTTTGAGCATACTCTTTGAAACTTTCTTTAGGACCCATGGACATGCTTTGAAGTTGCATGCGAGTCGGTGCAAGATCAGAGTTATATTGGTATTGCTTGTAGAAAGCCACAACCAAATCTTCCCATGTACGGACGCTAGCACTCTCCAGCTTATAATACCATTCGAGTTGAGTTCCAGATAAACTCTCTTGAAAGAAATGGATCCAGAGCCTCTTATCAGCAGTGTGAGGCTGAATCTTCCTCACGTAAGACCTCAAGTGCATCTTAGGACAGGAAATTCCATCATACTTAGCAAAAACGGGAGTCTTGAACTTCGGAGGAATAACGACCCCAGGAACGAGTCCTAATTCTTCAAAATCCAACCCAGGTACCTTCTGAATTTCCACACTTCTCAGACGCTCTTCCAGTAGCCTATACTTCTCATCAGCGTAATCCTCGTCTTGGGGATACTCGTCTTCTTCTTCTTCTTCTTCTTCACCATCAGAACCTACATGGCTTCCCTGATTGTTCTTGACACTGAGATCATCTCTCTCTTCGTCTTCCTCATTCTTAGGGATTTCAGCATCCTCGGCCCTCCTGGGACGACCTTTGAACCTTCTTCCCAGATTGATCACTCCTTTGGGCTTCTGAGTCTTCTTTTCCTTCTTAGTCAGAAGGGCTTTCAGTTCATTTTGCCCATTGGCCAGGTTCAGAATCAGAGCTTGAAATTCAGCATTCTGAGTTTGGAGAGCTTTGACAGATTGTTCGAGATCCATCTTTCTTACTGAAATAAACAGCATAAAGATGAGGCATTTGTATTTTATAAACCTGTAATGTCATGTTTATGAATGAAATGATTATGCATATGCAATGTTTCGAGGACCTTGGAATTCAAATTTGTTTAAAACAAAACAAAAGAAACTTTATTAATAATACTTAAGGGAAAGAATTTGCAATTTGTTTTATTCGTATTTTTTACAGTAATGAAAATATAAACTAGGAATAAAATATAAAATAATAATAAAAATAAAAGTCTTCAAGTCTCCCATGGACGCTTCCTTTTTGAACCGATGAAGTTGTTGATGCCTTGCTCCGCTTGAAGTAGCCTTGTGAGCTCTAATACTTTCTTTTCTTTAGCACGAAACTGAGCTTCAAAAGTGTCTCTTTCTTCCTTTAATTGAATCCAAGATCTCTTTAATTCTTCGATGTCAGTTGGCATGTCTGGATGAGCAATAACTTGAGGAACTTTTTCCTCGCAATCGGGCTCCACTATCACAGGTAGGACATATGGATAAGGCATGACGAGACGTTGAGCACGAGTGCGCACCCATCTAAGATAAGGCCCCAAAGGAATGGAGTTTCTTTGCCCCAAGCTCTTGCTATCAATTCTGTTCACCATATCCCATGCTCGTATAAACTTCCGGCGGTGATTTTGAGTATCATCTTCATAATCAAACACAACCCCTTGTAAAAGCATCTGATGAGGACCATCTCTTCGAGCGTAACCAAACTGTCGTAAGGCCAAACAAGGATTATAAGTAATACCCCCTCGTATGCCAAGTAACGGCACATTAGGATATTGTCCACAACGGTCGATGATGGTAACACTCTCCTTGGATAAGGAAAGCCAGCGGATATCAGAATGAGAGAGTGACATTATTCTCTTATGCCATTTCAGCCTTTGATCGTTCCTCATTACTGAGCGAGGAAAGTGCGAAATAAACACTTAGATAGCAAAGGTATGCAACAAATAAGAGTCCCTCGTTTCTTCATAGTACGAGTGTGAAGAGAGTGTAGGATATCTCCAAGCAAGGTAGGAACTGGGTTGCGTGTCAGAAATATCTTTATGGCGTGCGCATCAATGAACTGATCAGGATTAGGGAATAATACCAAACCATAAATGAGTAAAGCTAATATGTCTTCGAAGGCTTGATAACTCATGGACTTCAAAAACATGCGAGCCTTTCCGAATAAGAACTTAGCGAGGAATCCCTTGACTCCACTTCTGGTTTCCCAATGACCATCAATATCAGACTTCTTAAGATGTAAAGCGGGAGCGATAACTTATAATTTTGGAATTTCTTCCAAACCAGTGAACGGAATCTGATCTCGGATGGGGAGTCCAAGTATGTCAGCAAACTCTTCCATAGTAGGTACCAACTGATAATCCGGGAAAGTAAAACAATGATGCTCGGGATCGAAGAATTGAAATAGTACACTCATCATTTCTTCGTCAAAACCTGAAGTAACTAAATTGGGCAAGAGACCATGTCTTTCAGAGAATCGGGAACCTCCAGGAATCTCTAATACCAATTCTTTCAGTTCGGAAGGTATCTTCACAAAGTTAACTCGAATGGTGTTTCTAGTCTCCATGACCTACAAAACAGAACAAAGATGAATTCCTTGGTCCTCGAATGGTTAGTCATGATGTTATGATGCTTATGATGTTTATGATGTCATGATGTCAAGTAGATAACAAACACAAACAAGTCACACAATTTTGCCTTAAGGTTAGGCTTGCATGTAGTCCAGAGGTGCGTACCCTCCCCCTGAAGTTTAGTCGGTTCAAACCTGTCCTATATAAAGATCGGGTTCTAGGGAGCTCATATCATTGACCTTTCTCGAAGGCGCTTATCTCAGTTCGGCAATCGAATCGCCAACCGAAAAGGTCCTGAAAGTCCAGTCCATATGAGTGTAGCTTCGAGTATCAACCAACTTCAGTCGGAACCAAAGCCAGCCATCTCGCTACTTTCTAAAAGGCCAAAGTCAAGTTCGACTAAGGTTCTAAGGGCGAATTAGTGCTTAATGACACCACGCGGCAGCCAAGCATTTCCTCAGGTCGGATCCCAAGGAACACCAGACAAACCAATGTGCCACACTAACGATGGCCATCAGATCAACCACATCAGTATACGCTGTGCAGTCTCCTTGATCTCATGCCATATACCTAAGGTACTCAGATCTGGGTTAGGATCTTTCACACAACAGAATACCCAAAACAGCCCTGCAAAATTAAATCAAACAAAGCAAACAATAGAAAACATTTAAATGAATCCTAAACTTTTAAGGTAACCCCTCTTTTATCGAAAATTTCATCCCCAGCAGAGTCGCCAGTTCTGTAATACGGTGAACTGACTTTTTATCGATCGAAATGTCGCGGTTAAGCATGAGTCGCCACCGTCTTTTATTTTATCCAAACAAATTCAGAAAGGCTAAAAGAAACAGAAAAAACCTTTTAAAGAAATCTAAGTTCGGAGGGTAATTTATGCAAAGGGAAGGTGTAAGGCACCCTTTGCATCCATGGTTTTCCATGGGCTCTTAATTGCTTTGCTTGCTCGTTTGTCTTTAGAAAAAGTAGATGAAAGAAAAAAAAGTGGACTTTAGCTCGTAAATGAGCGTAGCCAGTTTTTGAAGAATTGTGAGAAAGAATATGAAAATTGAGCATTGCAAGGCAATTAGGGGCAATTACCTTAAACTCAGATGATAGGTCTCTTTTAGCCTTTCAGAATGAAAGGGTCAATCCTTGCCATAAGGGGGCAGGAAGCCTTTCGTTTGGAGGTTGAAGGGTCGTCGAAGCATCCTTTGCCATAAGACTGTCCCATGCCATAGAAGGGCAGGTAATCTAAGGCAAGGATCAGAATAAGCCATTTTTCGTTAGGCAACCAGAAGATACCTCAGCCTTTTTCCGTAGGCAACTTCCGAGGGTCGAGGTCATAATTGCGTATCGAAGGCAGCATCATTTAGGGTCGTATGACCTTTTAATTATCGAGGCAACAGGCTGAGGTATCCTCGTATTCGAGGGACTTGGCTTATTCTGCAAAAAAAACACAAGGCAACAGGCAACAAGGCAACAGGCAACAAGGCAACAGAGAGGTTACCCAAAAGCGTGCGTGTGTGCACCAATCACGTGATTATATTCAGAAAATTATCTTATAATTAATTATCTACATTGATTAAGGCTTGCACTCCCTAAGATTACTAACCACACAATAATATAACAATAATAATGGGGAAGGGAAATTGTAACCAGCGGAGGAGAGGGAAATTGAAACCAGCGGGATATAATTAAAAATTAAAACAGAAAATATTAGAGTTAGGGTTACCAATACACGTAGCTTTGGCATCTGACAAACCCTGAAAAGGAAAAGATGGCAAACAAAAGAGGGTGAGTGTATTGCTAATTCAAGGGCGAACAAGATTAACCCTAAAATAAAGAATAGATAAATTTAAAAATAATAACATAGGCAAAGGTACTTAGCTATGATTTGATCTGATATGGTTGATAGGGCGCCTTTAAGGTTAACCCTAAAAAAGAAACAAGGTAGAAAAAGATGAAGGCGAAACAAACCCTTATATAAAATAAACCAAACAGAAAGTTAAATTAAATTAAATAAAATACTTAACTTTGGGTTTTGAATCAGGCGCGTATTCGGAGTGAACCATGTCGATAACCCTGAAAAGGCAAGGCACAAAAGGGAAAAAAATATTTTCAGTGTATTATCAATCCTGGTTAAGATTCAAATGGAATATAATAATAAATCGATTTAATTAATTATTGGTCTTGCGACCTAATTAATTAAATCGAGGCAAAAAATTTAAATCGAGAGTAAACATATTTTTAGGAGTTTTTGGAATTAAAATAGCATTTGATATGATTTTTTAAAGATTAAATAATTAAATATCTAAATTAAAATAAATAGGCAATATAATTAAATAAATATAATATAATTTAAAAAAGAGTATATAATTATAAAAATAAATAACGTATAATAAGTAAATTATTATCACATAAAAATAAAAAGAAAAAGTTTTTTAGAACAAAATAAAAAATAAATAGTTATTTGTTATTAAGAAAAAGAGCATTTGGAATAATTTATACATATAAATATAAATATTAAAATAAAAGGCTGTGTAATAAAAATTAAAAAAAATTCTGGAAAACTTAACTTTTGATCTGGTGCGGCGAGGCTCCGCAGGTCCATGATGGTCATGCGGCTTCACGAGCGTAGGATCTGCTTTAGCGAGGATCTGACGGTTGCAGGGGCTAGGGTACACAGCATGCGTGTACGTCTTAATGCGCAGGATCTCCCAGGGTTTGAAATCTGACGCGCGCGCATTTGGACCAACCAGAGGGTGACACCTCTTTGTCTTCAACCTCTAAATCTCTGCAAAACGTCTTTTACACCGCTTATTTGCGACAGCGCCATAAAAACTTCATCTTCCATACCTGAAAAATAACGAATACCTGCAAAGGGCTACAGAAATTTGGCGCGATGGTGCCATTGAATTCGTCTCGACCACGCGAAGCCAATGGTACCTACCTTGCAGCTTGATTTTACGTTGTTTGAAAAACCCCAATCTCAAGGGTACGAACCCTAACATGGCAAGTCACTCATAACAGCATAATAACACACCAAATTTTCCAGAATCGATAAACACACCAAGATAAACAATAATATGCAATTGATTTTAAGTAATGATGCTTGTATGATGCAAATCGACACGAAATAAAAAGTGACAAACCGAAGGCTTTAGGTGTTGGTTCTTAGCGTTCTGGAACTCGAGGATGATTGAGAATCGTTCAGTGATGATCCTGGAACGTATTGAGAACAATAGAATTCTCTGAATCGGCCTGCAACCAAGAATTCACTTTTGAAATTTTATCAAATTTTTGCACTCGAGTTTGGTTCTCTTAGGCTGCAAAAACGTAACCCTAGGGGTCTGCAATTGTTTGGTACTTATAGAGGATGAATTAGGGCAACTAAAATTGAATAAGATCTTTTTCAATCTTTGATTTGCATATTGAGAAAATATGATTTGTTAAGGTTTCTAACTTTGGTCCAAAATCCAATTTTCCCAACCAATTAGCCTTAGCACGAATTTGCAATAATTGTAGGATATATTTGATGATTAATGATGATTGGAACATAGGCATAAATCATATCTTGTGTATTTTTTTTATTTTTCATAATTAATTCATGATTTTAAATGATTAAAATCACAAAATAATTAATAAAAAATAATATAAAATATGAAAGTATGATTTGGGGGCGTGCATGGGCTTGTAATGGAGATTGAGTGAAGAAATCATAGGCCCATTTGGAAAATTTTGGATTTTGAACCTTTCCTTTTCACATTTTTTCTCAAAAATAGTCCAACTTTGACAAGGTGTGTTTCTCTCAATTCTTGAGATATGGAAGTGTTCTTGGACTTTTTGGAAACCTTAGAGAGTCCTCTAACCAATGTCTTTGGTCCTATATCAAAATCATTTTCCATTCTCATTTTATGACCTTTTGAAAGAAATGTCTTTTTGTTGACTTTTGAAAAGGACCTATAATGTATGAAGCCATATCTCTTAAACCATTGACCTATGGGCTCTGATTCTTGGACCATTGGATAGAGTAATGAATTCTCTTCAAAATGAGCTTTGGTGGGAATTTTTCTGATGAAGTATGAATATTTGGTGAATTTTCAAAGTTTGGTTGCCTTTTTTAGTTCATGCCCAAAATAGTAACTTTTGACTTTTGACTTTTCTGATCTTTCCTTGTATCATCATGATCAACCCTTGATCAAATGATGATTTTAGGGTTATGAGGATGTCGTTGACCAAATATCTTGAGTTTTGACTGCATATTGACTTGAAATGACTGTTTTGCCCTTGAGAGTCGACTGTTGACCTAATCAGGATTTGAGGGACTAAATTTGCTCTGTTTGACTTGAAATTTTATATGGAGATACTTTGGGATGTTAGTGACCCTATGGAACCACCTTGAGCCATTGATTCAATGATTTTCCATCGAATTAATCAAACCCTAGTTCAGAGCTTTTGTATAGGAGAGTGTGTTTTGGAGCTTTGTCTTTTGTTCTGATTTTATGTGTGGAAAATAACTTGGGCAAATTTTGGGGTATGACAGCCACGCTTCATCTTCTCCACCCAGATTTCTGCAACTCGATCTATTACAGCGCTTTTTGCTTTGAAGCGCTGTAAAAGCCCTGTGTATAAAACTCAAAAAATAGCGAATAGGGGCAAATGCTCATATAAATTAGGCGCAACTGTACCATTCAACTCACCTGATCCTCACGAGCATGGTCATGGTATTGGTTAGGCCTAATTTTACCTGTGGAAAAAAACCCTAATTCGAAGGCAAAACCCTAACAATGGCATATCATTCCAAACAGCACAAAAACGCACATAACTATCCAGAATCGATCATCACACATCATAGAACACAAATATAAGGATTAAATCTGATGAGGATGCATGAACAATGCTAATCGAGTGAATTTTAAATGGTGAAAACCGTGGCTTATTGGAGACGATTCCGGGTGCTTTGTGGCTCGAAAGTGATTGGGAATCGTTCAATGTTGATCAGAGAATGCCTTGGGATTGATCACGCACTTTGAATTGGTCTGCAATCCAAATTTGCTTTTGAAATTTTCCATGTTTCTTTGCACTCGGGTTTGAAGCTTTTAGTGGCGGAATTCTTTTTTTTTCTAGCATCTGGCTTTGATCAGGTACTTATAGGGAGGAGATTAGGTCAACAAAATTGAATAAAATCTTGTTGAATCTTGTTATGCAAGGTTTGGAAGATTTGATTGGAAATATAATTTTGAAAGTTTCCAATTATGGCCAATATTGATTCAATCTTTTCCCAATTACTTATGCACGAAATTGGATTGATTTTGGAGAATATTTGCTGATCAAAATAGGTCCAAACCATATTTTTTGTAAAATATTAGATTTTCTCTTAATTTACATGATTTTAATTCTTTTTAATTAGAATAAAAAATCATAATAAATTAACTAAACCAAATAAATTCGTGGGAATTGGTTCTTAGAATTTGGGTGACTTGTGGATCAAGATTGAATCAAAATATCTTGGGCCCATTTGCAAAAAATTCCGAGTTTCTTCACATTTTTCTCTCCAAAATAACCCAACTTTGTCAAGGCCTATCTCTCTCAATTTTTTAGGTATGGAAGTGTTCTAGGACTTTTTAGAAACCTTAGAGAGTCCTCTAACCAGTGCCCTTGGTCTCATATCAAAATCCTTTTCCATTCTCATTTTATGTCCTTTTAAAAAAATATGTCTTTTTGTTGACTTTTGAAAAGGACCTATAATGTTTTAGTCCATATCTCTCAAATGAAGCATTTTTGGACTTGGCATGTGAGAGTCAATTTTGTAGAGAATCAAATTTCCTTCAAAATGAGCTTTGGATGGGAATTTTCTGATGTACCATGTGAGAGTTATGGCTGGTCAAAGTTCAGTTGACTTTTCCTATACAAAACCCTAATTTAGAAACTTTTTGAATTGTTGATTTTTGATCTTTCCTTAATGAACCATGATCAATTCTTGATCAAATGGTGAATGATAATTCAATATGCGGATTTTGACAAAAAATCAGGAGTTTTGACTTTGATTTGACCACAGTTGACTTTTTAGGTTAAACAGTCGACTGTTGATTTTCTGAGCTTTTGAATAACCAAAACTTTGAGACAGGCCTTGATACTTGTCATGGAGGTAATGTGGGATATGTTGAGCCATATGAGATGCCTTGGAGCCATTAATTCAGTGATTTCATTTTGAATTAATCAAACCCTAGTTCAGAGTCTTTGTATAGGAGACAGTGTCTAGAAGCTTTGCATATGGATTTGAAACTTGAATAGGAGATATAACGTGGGCAAATTTTGGGGTATGACAATCATCAATTCCCAATACATGTTAGGGGGAATTTCTGCCTGTCTTTGTATCCGAACTGACTGCAAATATATCTCAACTGGGAGTACTGCGTCATGCCCAAACGTCAATTGGAATGGCGTAGTGTTTGTAGCTTCTTTTGGAGATGTTCGACAAGCCCAAAGCGCTTGGTCCAAGGTTTTGTGCCAACTCTTAGGCTTTTTTCCCACATGTTTCTTTATGAGACCGATTATTATTTTGTTTGCTGCTTCGACTTGTCCATTTGCCTGAGCATAGTAAGGTGTAGAAGTGAACAATTTGAAACCCATTTCTTTGGCGAAGTCTTGCATTTTCCGCCCAGTGAATACTGATCCTTGGTCTGTGGTTATACTTTCTGGGATTCCAAACCTATATATGATGTGTCTTTGAATAAACTCAATCACAGCCTCTTGGTCCACATTCGCCAGTGGTATCGCTTCGACCCATTTTGTGAAATAGTCTATTCCTACTAGTATGTATCTTTGACCCTTAGAGGACTTAGGATGAATTTCTCCAATTAAGTCTAGTGCCCAACCTCTGAAAGGCCATGGTTTTATTATTGGGCTTAACTCATTTGCTGGAGCGTGTTGAATGCCTGCATGTTCTTGACATTCTTGACAACCTTTTGCGAATTCTATGCAATCTTTTAACATAGAAGGCCAATACATTCCATATCTAAACAAAAGCCATTTCATTTTGTGCCCTGCTTGATGTGCACCACATGCTCCACTGTGTACATTTGAGAGGGCCAAATATGCTTCTGCTTCACCCAAGCATTTTAACAAGACCCCTTCAGGAGTTTTCTTGAACAATTCGTTCCCCATCAGAAAATATGACAAGGCTCTATATTTCACCTTTCTATCTGTGTCTGTCGAAGGATTTTTTTAAATAGTTCACAATTGGACTCCTCCAATCTGTGTCTGCTAGTGAGTCTATATTTAACACTTCGAATTCTTCTTTGCTAGCAAAGCCTAATTGTGAATTCTCCAGGTCACTTGGGGAAAGTTTGGTAGCCATTGCTTTTCCTCTGACTTCGATCAGTTCTTCTAATTTTTCTTTTGACACCCTATATCCTGAGGCTAACTGTGCCAAATCATTTGCTTCTTGATTCTTGGTCCTTGAAACATGGTTTAACTCCACGTATTCGAATTTTTTAAGCAGCCTATTTGCTATGACAAAGTACATGATCAAGTTTTCTTTGATGCATTTGTACTCCTTTGTTAATTGCTTAATCACTAGTTCGGAGTCTCCTTTAATTTCGACTCTGGTTGCCCCCAATTCTAACAAAGCTTCAAGTCCAGCAATTAGTGCTTCATATTCAGCTTTGTTGTTGGAGCATAAAGGACCTTCAATCTTATACTTGAGCTTTGTTGGAATTCCATCAGGAGAAATTATCAATATTCCAACACCAGTTCCTTCTCTATGATTCGAACCATCGAAGTATAGCTTCCAAGGCTTCAAATCTACATATTGTTGAGGGTTCTCAAACACTGCATGGTCAACAATGAAATCTGATACAATCTGACCTTTCATTGCCTTGAGAGGTTGAAATATCAACGAGTACTCAGTAAGGGCTAAAGCCCATTTGCCAATTCGACTGTGCAATATTGGCTTTGATAACATATGTTTGATAACATCGCAATGAGACGAAACATAAACATCAACTGGCTTTATATAATACTTGAGTTTGATACAAGAGAAATATAAACTAAGGCAGAGTTTTTCTATTGCGCTATACCTAGTCTCTGCATCATTGAGTACTCTACTTAAATAATAAATGGCTCTTTCGATGCCATTTTCATCTTCTTGTGCTAACATACTGCCTATTGTATTATCTGAAGCTGAAATATACAGGCGCATGTGCTTCTTCCCATTTGGGGGAGATAAGATTGGTGGATGGATCAAGTATTGCTTGATTTTATCAAAAGCTTCTTGATGTTCGTCACGCCATTAGAACTTCCCTTCCCTTAGACGAAGTAGAGGGGAGAAGGCTTGCGTGCGTCCACTCAGATTAGAGATGAACCTTCTTAAGAAGTTTATCTTCCCCAGCAAGGACTGCAATTCTTTCTTCGTGGATGGAGGCTTGGTTTCCATAATAGCCTTCGTTTTATTCTGATTAATTTCTATCCCCTTTTTATGAACCACGAAGCCCAGGAAATCTCCAGCCTGCACAAAGAAAGCACATTTGAGGGGATTCATCTTTAAGCCATGTTTTCTCATTCTTTCGAATGATTGGCTTAGATGATCGAGATGATCGTAATCTGAGACAGATTTAACAACGATGTCATCTATGTATACTTGCATGAACGTTTCTATAAAATCATGAAATATAGAATTCATTGCTCTCTGGTAGGTTGCCCCAGCATTCTTTAAATCGAAAGGCATTACCACCAACTCATAGGTGCCTATTGCCCCTGGGCAACGAAAAGCTGTTTTAGACACATCATCTTCTGCAATGAAAATCTGATTATAACCAGAGTATCCATCCAACATACTTAAATATTCGAAACCTGCGGCTGAATCCACTAACATTTCTGCCACAGGCATGGGATATTCATCCTTAGGAGTTGCTGTATTTAGATCACGAAAATCTATGCATACTCTTAATGAACCATTCTTTTTAATAACCGGTACAATATTAGCAATCCATTCGACATACCTTGTGGTTCTGATGAACTTACACCATAGGAGTCTTTCGACTTCTGCTTTAATCTTCGAATGAATTTCTAGTGCGAACCTTATAGGAGTTTGCTTGATGGGCCTTTTCCATTCCTTTATGGGTAACTTCAATTCGACCAAATCGCGCCCTAAACCAGGCATCTCATCGTAATCCCATGCAAAGCAATCTTTGTTCTCCTTCAACAACGCGACCACTTTTGACTTCAGCGTTGGCTCTAGTTTCGCACTGACGTATGTTACCCTCCTTTGATCTCCATCTCCGAGATTTACTTCTTCGAGTGGATCTTAGGCTAACATCTTGATATTTGATCCCATTGGGTCCTTCTCGAAACCCAAAGGCTCTTCGTCGTAGATTGCATCCAATCTTTGACCTATCTCTTCTCCTGAAATCTCTTTGACTTGGACTGAATCTTCAAGCAGGTGAGGGATCGTATCTATCCCCAAATCTGGCGTTTCTTCCTTTTTTAGACCTTCATTAAACAATATGTTTGACAATTCGGCTTCGAGAGCCGTCTTTCTTTTATTCTCGGCTACGTAAGCCGAAATCTTTTCGAAAAATGATGACTCAGACATCATCGACTTCGTCATCCCAGCCTGTTGGCCATATTGTCGGATAATGCTCCGTTGGTGGGGTATCTTCTGGGCCATCCATTATTTCCCTATTCCACTGGAAACCATTTGTGTGCAAAGACAAGTAATACAATGCATTCTTGTTTGGGGTGTATATGTCTTCCGCAGCGTGGCAAGGTCCTATGTTCGCCAGGTTTCTATCGAAGTTAGTCTTATTAACTTGGTTAACTTCAGCCATGTAGTAGCTCTGGTCTCCCTCAATATTCTCCACTATGCCATCTTCTCTCCAAATAGTTAACCTTTGATGCATTGTCGAAGGCACAGCAGCAACCCCATGGATCCATTCCCTTCCGAGCAAGAGATTATAATTTGCTTTCGCAGGTATGACCATAAACATAGTTGGCCTTGTGACTGATCCCACCGTGAGATTCACTTGGACAACTCCCAAGGTTTGCCCTATTTTGCCTTCATAGTTAGACAAAACCATATTATGTGGCCTTATATCAGTATCGAACATACCTATTCTTTTCAACATGTATTGGGGCATTAGGTTCACTGTTGCCCCTCCATCTACCAGGACTTTATTAATTCCAACATTTTCGATCTTAGCCCTTATGTAGAGTGGCTTCAAATGGTTTCGCATACCTTCATCAGGTCTTTCGAAGAAGGCATTCTGCTCTTCGACTGCGCCATTGTTCAGCACGTAGTAACACACAGGTCTGTGTTTCGCCATCTCTTCGACGTCAACTTCTTCACAGTCTTTTACTTCAGTTTCTTGATTAAACTCATGAGGGAGTACAGATACCACATTGCATTCCATGTTTATAGATGACACCCCGTCAGAATCGAAATCATTTGTCATTCTATCCTCTTCCTTCCAAGGACTGGAATGCATCTTTTCTTCTTCTTCTAAAATATTTTCAGCTTCGAATAGTCTGCGTTCCACCGGAGGTTTGTTTGCCTTTGCCCCCTGCATTGGGATTTGATTGCTACTTGTCTCTCCAAACTCCCTTGGTTTGACTTCCCTTTGGGCTTTCTTCATTCTCTGATGCCTTCTCCATTGGGATCTAGACATAGGGTTCTTACCTTTGTAGTTTTCCAACCTATACATCTCTCGATTGGAAGTCTGGAATTGCTTTCTATATGCCACTGCAGTTCTTCCTCCTTGGTCCCAACTTCGCCATTTGTCGGTTCTAGCACCAGCTTGCATCCATCTATCCTTGGGTATGTTTGTAGGAACCTTAAATGTAACTCTTCGAGCTCTAGGGTGTGGGCTGTCAGGCCTTTTCGATAGGGTTCGATTATCGAACCCAAATAAGTTAGGACGAAGCCCCTGAGTCTCTCGGCTCATGTAAAGATACGCCCTTTCGAATGATCCTGCCAGCAATTCGTCATAGACTGCACCACATCTAGGGCATAGCGCGACTTCAGAATTGTCACTGTGACACCTAACCAAAAACCCAACCAAGCTTTCTTCAGACCTTGGATACACTTTCAACAATAGGTTTCCTCCTCTCCAAGGTTGCTCTAACCTTTCTCGCAAAGCCCTCTCGAAATTTGCCTGGATCCTCCGATTTGTCATAATTGAACATCTTGGGCACATCACCCCTTTTCCACCATTCTTTATATGGCAATTCCAAAGATAATCCTTCAAACTGTTTCCTCTTGGCGGAATCTCAAGGTTTGCTTTCTCCCACATCAACCATTTTTCTAGTTCTTCGATTTCAGATAAGGGACGTCTAGCATTGACCATGTTAACAACCGCCGGAGGGACTTCAGAAATCTGTATCTGTTGAAGCTTAATCGTGAGGTCTTCAGTGGCCTCACTTGTTTCTCCTTTCGGATCTTCAGTCATTTCAGCACCGAAGGATCCTTCAACATCAGTATTGAGGATCGGGTTGTCACTTAGGCTTTCAGTAGCCTGCTTTCCATCTGAAATTGTCTTTGATCCAGCAGCATGAATTTCAGATACTTCCACCATGTTGACATCAAATGGTTCACACAAATTAGTGTCAGCCACGTTCAAAGGATCGGCGTCAACCTTCATAGGGTTCTTACTTTTGTCAGCGAATTTCAAACGTCCATCCTTGATAGCATTCTGGATTAGATCCCTGAAAAGAAAACATTGTGAGGTTTTGTGGCCTAGGAAACCATGATATTTACAAAAACCTCTTTTCTTCCGTTGTTCCAACGGAGGAATTTTAGAATTTGGAGGCACTATCATTTGACCATCCTTTACCAATAAATCAAATATTTCGTCACACTTGGTGACATCAAACGTATAAGTTTTCTTGGGAAATCTATCACTTTTATCGTTATCTACTGGATTCCTTCCATTAGAAGGGGTAAGTAATTTTCAAGCATAGGGTGGCGCTTCCTTTAACTCGGCGAGATCTATTTCGACCTCTTCCATGTCGCAAGAGTCTTCGAAGGGTTCGCCATCAACTTCGTCTGCTTCGACGTATGCTACTCTTTCCTTCTTATAACTCTTACTAGCTCTGGCCTTTTCTGCTTTTAACCGTTCGACTTGTCGAACTCTATTTGCCAACTGGGCCATATCTCTCAGGTATTGAGTATCCAGTTTCTTTCGAATTGAATAATCTAGGCCACCTGCAGCCATTTCGACTAATTCATGCTCCGGGATAGTCGTGAAGCATCTTGATTTCAGTAAACGGAACCTGTTTAAGTAATCGTCAATAGACTCCGAGAATTTCCTCTTGATGCTAGCTAGTTCTTTCAAACTTATCTTGGTTTGACCCATGTAAAATTGTTCATGGAATAATCTCTCCAAGTGGGCCCATGCATCTATAGAATTTGGAGGTAAAGTAGTAAACCAAACAAACGCATTTTTTGTCAGCGAACTAGGGAAGTATTTAATCCTTAAATCCTCATTCCCTTCTAAGTCTCCGGCTTCTGTCAGATACCTGGCAATATGTTCTACTGTTGATTCATTCGTGTCCCCTGAAAACTTTGTGAACTTGGGTACTTTAGTGCCTCTAGGAAACTCTGTCTGCATGATATAATCTGATATAGGGGATGTATAATTTGGACGTCAAAGTCCAGTACTAAGGCCGTTATTGGCCATAACCCTTTCTATCATGGCAGTTAAGTTATTTTCCGTAGCCAGATTTTCTCTTCTGACTCTCTGAACGATTTCATCTGGATGTTCGTTCCTACCCATTATCCTTAATCTGGGTCTTTCTTCCTCTATTTCCTGTTGGACGGGAACAACTCTTTGATTCGAAGCCTCCAAATCTATTACTTGGTTCCCTTCGATTGCCGCTGTTCTTTATGGGGCCACTACATTATTAGTGGTTGTCCTAGACGGAGGGACCACATCTTGCATACGTTCCATAATGGGTCCTTCTTCTCGATACAAGGGCTGCTTATCCTTTCGTTTAGGGTATGGAACTCCCATGAAATCTGCCATTCGATTCATTTGAGATGATATCTTTTGGAAAATCTTCACATTCTCTCGATTCGTACTAGTAATATTTGTTGCTAGTGGATTCAAAATTGAAGCCAGTTCCTTGGCCAAGACCCCTAACATATCATGGTTACTTGCATCCATTTCTTGTCGAAATGCTACTTGATTACTTGTGGTAAAATTGGGTATTTGGGCAGAGAAGCCAGTATTTTGTGCACTTCGACCCACTGAACCCACATTTGGCGAAAACGTCGCATTGTTAGTTGTAGTATATGTAGGTCCTACCCCTCATACGCCTGTTCCATATGGATATGGCATTCCGTATGGGTAGTTTGGCCTCCATTCGAACGCAGAGTTCGACCCTGGGTTGAATAAGTTATTTGCAGCATTTGTCGAGAAAAGTGGTATCTCGTTTGCGCTTGTGGATGCAGGTGCGGTAGTCGACACTGAAACTGGAATAGTCCCTGATGATCCTATATTATTCTCAGGTATAGCCTGGGAACTATCCGTGGGTCTCGATCCATTTGGACCCGGTGTAGCGCTTCTTGAGTAGAAGTCGTAACATGCGTAGAATTTGCCGCTCCTGATCCTGAGCCTTGTGGGGGATCTTGATCTCCCCCTGCACTGGTCGTGACGACCATTTTCCTGTTGTACCTTCGTTTGGGAATCGGTTGTGCACTGTTTGTTAATTTACCGTTCCTAAGGTTCATACAAGGTCTTGATATTGTCTAGAAAAAATAAAACAATTGATTAAAAACAATCTGCTTGACACTGTCCCACCGGGTGTGCCAATTTGTTTACGGTGATTTCCGGTAAACAACCGCTAGTCTTCCAAACTATAATAAATATGATTTGGTTACTCGCAGGATCGACTAGATTGATCCTAGGACATAGTCAAAAAGATTGTTATTTATGATGATTCGAACCATGTTTATGATTTGCCTTGAAAATAAGAATTACTCAATCGAAACAATAAAGGTTAGCAATCACTTTGTTATACACGTAAATATAACTTCAGCGAAAGGTAAGTCAAGATAAAACATAAGACAAAAACTGTAAAAGTGCAAGAATCTTAAAGTGCAGAAATGTTAAATACTTCAAAGATAAATAACATGAAAATAAATAGTGCAGGAATGTAAATGGCAGGAAGTAAACGAAATGCAATAATATCGAAAGATACTTGAAAATAAAGGAAAATACACATGTATTAAAATGGTGGTGTCATACGTACATTTCTCAGCGAACTCTTTCTCTTAACACTTGATACTTGAGTAATATGTGAGTGATTTGTACAAAATGAACACACGGAATCCTAACATTAAGACCCTTATTTATACTAATTTCGACCTTAACGGTCCTACGCTAATCTAATGCCACGTTTCTCATGAGAATCCTCGGAAAGCCATCTGTCTCTGGACAGTTATGCAAACTTCTTCGAATTTCAAATCCTCCCGCCTGAATCCTCCTTCGACGCGTGGCAATATAACTTAACATTAAAATACCACGAAAACATGCTAAGCATAAGTACTTAACATATTTCGTAAAATTTGTCTAAGTCTCGAAGATATACACTCCTACTAGCTTCAGCATTCACTATCTTCATTATGACTTAAAATTCTTCATCCTCGAAACATGGCCATCAGGAGCCATTCCCTATCTTCAAAGATGGTCATCAGTAACCACCTCCTTCGAATTTCAGACCTTCGAAGGACATTTCTTCCTAAACAAAATCTTCAGCTAACAGATTCATAATTACAACTCAAAACTCAGTCCAACCCAAGCTTCAAAAGATATAAAAGTGGCTCACAATAAATAATGAACATGTGAAGCCTTAATAATTGACATTTTTACATACGTGGCTCATTCTCTTCTTAGGAAGCACCACACTCTATCAGAGAAACTTAGGACCACGTGTATGAAAGATCATGCAAAATATCTGAATGATTAGACTAGCAGTTAATACACACGTCTCCTAGATTACTCACACCAGATCCAAGTCTTTTCCACTTCTCTGTATAGCAAGCCCGTTAACTTCTCTATGTAGCAAGTCCGGTATGAAGAGCACAACTTAATTTTATGAAAGACATTCCATTTGCTATGCCACAACAAGCTCTGGAGACAACTGTTCTAGGCCGACTGTAATCCCAACACGGGAAAGGCCTAACCGTTAGTCCAAGGTCATTTTGCCAAGATTATGAAGGTACAATGCAGCCTTGTTCTAAAGTCCAACACTGGAACTACGCGATATTTTGCTGCCTATCGTTCGATGTCATTTGATGGCTCATTGCATTCCACACCGGGAAGCAAGCACGTCTTTAATTGTCCATCGTATATAAGACACCACGCGTGAAGTCTAAGGTATGATTTCAACTATAATTTACTCTACCTCTTTTTGAACTCGTTAATTGACTTAAACGTTAGAGTGTTAACCTTACATATCCACCTCTGCATAGTGACTAGAGACATGTCCCATTGCATAAAGTAATATATTTGGGACATCTACTTTTTTTAATAAAAATAAATATCAATAAAAAGTATAATGAAATATATTATAATTTTAACATCTTTAATTTTAATTCAAATTTATTTATGATTGCAAAGTACTAGTCCACTATATGAAAAGAAAAGATAATCCTAGACATATTTTGCCATATGTTTTACATGCAGACAGAAAAGGACAAAAAACAAACACCTAAGGAATCTTTATGTCACTCATGCATTGCATTATTTACAACCAAACAAAGTCTTCACATCAGAAGCCAGCTTTACTTACTGTTTCCTTTTACATATTTCCCTTTACAATTCCCCCCATTTTTTCCACTATTGAATAAAATTTAATGTGCATAAATAAAGTAATAAAATTTGAACATGAAAAAATAAATTTACATGAATTATTTAGAAAGGGCGTGAACTCCTAGGAAGACATATGATGCTATAAAAAGTGACAAAAACCACAGTCTATCATCACATTATTGATTCCATAGTTACAAAATTTGAGAGAGAAAGAAGAAGTTAATCATTCAAGTAAGCATTTCAATGGCTACCATTGTTGCTCCTAGCCAAACTTCTCCTGTTGAAGATGCTGAAGCTCTAAGACTTGCTTTCAAAGGTACATGCATGCTTCATACTTGTACATTTTTGTTTTAAGAAAAGATGCTAGATTATATTTAATTAATAATGTGATCACAAGCTTACCCTTGATTGAGTGATGCATCATTTGATAAATATTTTTTTTTTTATAAAAATGAAAAATAAATTAAAACCGACTAATTTAGAGATCAATTCCACTATCCACTACTCGACTATAATTATAATAATTACTTGAAAATTATTATTTTAGATGGTCTCTAAATTATACTATTTTTTAAATTTATAAAATCAAGTTATTACCTTTAAACTGACACATCAAGGCCTGTTTGTTTTTAGTATAAAGATTACTTAAGTTTTTTATGTTGAACTAATTAAGTTCTCTCTTGCCTTGTTAAAAACTAAAGTTTGGTTGGGTAGCAAATAATTTTTTTCTATATTTTAAATAACCTAAAATAAATAATAAATAATATGAAATAACTAATAATAAATAGATATCAACCAAACTCTAGAATACTAAATGGATGTTCATCTTTTATATTTTCTTTTCAATTAAAAATAAAAAACTAAAATGAAAGACCAGGGGTAATAACAAGTTGAATTAAACCTAGCATACAAAATTAGGAAAGGAGTTTTCACGAAGAATCGTTCGAATACTATTCGAGTTCGATTTTTGGTAGAAACAAGATTTGGTTAGTGAGTCGTTCTTCTGAGTTACGAAACTAAATTAATCAGTTCACTATATGGATCAGAACGGGTTGATTGAATAAAAAAATAAATAAATTAAAAGTCTACTTTTTTGAATATTGGTCCCAACTTGATTTAAATTTGTAATATTTAAATATATTAAAAATTTATGTAAACTAGTATAGTTAAATTTAAGACATGATAAAATATTTAATTTTTTTAATCCAACGGAATAATCATAACCACTAAAATATACATTTAATCGTTAAAGACTGAATTAAAATTATGGTGTTAACTTCTAACCAACAATATCAATTTTTGCTATGTGGTAACATTTAAAGACTATTTAAGTTTTTTTAATTCTTAGCTAAGAAAGGACCATGCTAATTCTAGTTCAACTTTTCTTTAGTGGTGGTTCAACTTATTTAGATTCTAGTACCTAAGTATTAGTTATTCATTCAATAATGCAAGTAAAAAAAACAACTAAGTACCTACTAAATACACCATTTATGTGTAATAATGCTAACTTTAGTTTCTTCAATTTTCGTTCACGAAATTTCTGAATATACAATATTGACAAAATCATCTTACTAACTATCATAGCATAATAGCTTATTTAATTAAGTTATTGTATAAGAGAAGAACCTATTAAGCAAACTTCACCATAATCTCAAAACCATATAGTAAGAAAAATATCTATATTCAGCCATGGCTACTCTTATTGCTCCTAGTAGCAACCATTCCCCTGTTGAGGATGCAGAAGCTCTTCATAAAGCTTTCAAAGGTTTTCTTAAATGATTGCTTTTGATTGAATAGTCATTTTAGTACTTTTATTTTATATTATGTTTTTCACTTATATTCTTATAATTGATCAACTTGATGGCATGTGTAATGTGAATTTATGCACACTCGGCCGGCCTTATGGACCACCTGATCAAGATCGTATGATTCAAATTTTAATACGTATTATAAGAAAAATTTAAACGAGTTCAAAATCTTGATTATCTGATATTAATCGGATAATCTAGATATGGCTGACTACGTGCAATCGGATAATTTTGTGATTGTACGACCTAGATCATAACATGACATCCATATTTTGCTAGTCTAAATAGTCACATTAGGCCCGATTCGTATGTGTAGAGTAGGTGGATCGATATATGTGTCATCTAAATTCTATGACATAATGTAAAATTTGTGATATTGTTTAATGGTTTTTCAAACATTGCAGGATTTGGTGCTGATAACAAGTCCATTGTAGCAATATTGGGCCATAGAAATGTTCATCAAAGGCAACAAATTAGAAAGGCTTATGAGGAGCTTTTCGAAGAGGATCTCATCAAACGTCTCGAGTCAGAGATCTCTGGTGATTTTGAGGTGTTTAGTATTCAAACACGAGATCTGACTCCTCTAAATCAACCGTTTTGTTTTTTATTACAAAATAACTAATATCGATCTCTGATAAATAAAAATATCAGGGGTCGATATTTTGAAGCATGAACTATTGATTTTCTCATTTTAATTTTGTGGTTATTCAGAAAGCTGTGTACCGCTGGATGCTGGAACCTGCAGACCGCGATGCTGTTTTGATCAATGTAGCAATCAAGCATGGCAGCAAAAACTCTCACATCGTTGCTGAAATCGCTTCCGTGCTATCAGCCGAAGAGCTTTTGGCCGTGAGGCGCGCTTATCGTATCCGCTACAAGCGTTCCATCGAGGAAGACGTGTCTGCTAACACCACCGGTCATCTTCGTCAGGCAAGTCATTCTTCATAGTCACTAATAGTCCATTTCATTTGCAGTTTGTTTGAACTAACAATGTAGAACTGTTTTCTTGATTTGGAGCAGCTTTTGGTTGGGCTAGTGAGCTCGTATAGGTACGAAGGAGATGAAATCAATCCGAAATTAGCACAAACCGAAGCTGGTATCATTCATGAAAGTCTCAAAGAAAAGAAAGGAAACAATGAAGAAGAAGTCATTAGAATTCTCACTACAAGAAGCAAAACTCAACTTGTGGCGACTTTTAATCGCTATAGAGACGAACATGGCGTCTCCGTTAGTAAGGTATAAGAAAACAACAATTTTTCTATCTTTTCTTGACTTACAAGGTATCAGTTCAGCGGTAAGAGTTTGACTTTGTATCCGCAGAAATTGTTGGATCAAACATCGGATGATTTCCACAAGGCATTGCACACGGCTATTCGTTCGATCAATGATCACAAAAAGTACTATGAGAAGGTTAGTTTCGTTTCTCACTTTCTTTATACAAGTTTGAAACAATATCATTTTAACTTCGTATATAATAAAGTTTATACAGAAATAAAAGGCAAACAGACAGACAATAAGCTGCGCTGTGATAAAAAAAAATCGATAATTAAACCATAGAGAAGTTAGGTGTTTATCATTTTTTTTCCATTTATGTGTAGGTTTTGCGCAATGCGATTAAAAAGTTTGGAACGGATGAGGATGGACTAAGCCGCGTGATTGTTACGAGGGCCGAGAAAGATTTGAGGGAGATCAAAGAGCTGTACTACAAGAGAAACAGTGTTCATCTTGAAGATGCAGTGTCCAAGGAAACTTCAGGAGATTACAAGAAGTTCCTTCTTGCTCTTTTGGGGAAGCAAGAGTAAAAGTACTTAATCTAAGGGCATGTTTGGATAATGTTTAAGTTATGGTTATGTGATGATCATAGTGTGTTTTGTTAAGGTGTTGTTTCTGTTTTAATGGTTGCTTTTGATGATTTGAACTTATATGTTGTGATGTTTCCTTTGGGATATGCTCTTATGCTTGCTAGTTAGACTAATGGAGAGTTATTAATATTAAAATAATATTGGGTTATGTTCTTATGCAATTTTTTTCTTCAAAATGCAAAAATTAATGGTTAAAATCAGAAGTAATGTGAGGGTTAGATGAAACACTTTCCTCTTCATATAAAGTGGACGATTAAAACCATCTGTGTGAGACGAAGCGCATTGTACGGATAGTCGTTGGATTTAATCAGATGGTGATATATATATTTGAATGGCACAATTGCGTGTTCTCAAATAAATGAAGGATCGTCTGCTTCCCACGTTTTATCGCTCGATGGTTTTTTGGACTTTTCGATTTAGACCTTCTGCGTTGGGAATATATAATCATTTTAACATTTTTTATTTTAATTTCATATTTATTTATTAGTGGAAAGTACTAGTACTATACGTTATGGAAAGAAGAGAGAATCCTAGTCACATTTTGCCATATGTTCTCTATGCATACAAAAAAGACAAAAGAGAACACCTCACAAATTGTGATGACCATTACCAAACAAAGTCTTGAAAACAGAAGCTTTACTTTCTGTTTCTTTACAAATCTTCCTTTGCAATTTCCCTCCATTTTTTCCTTAATTGAATAAAATTTAATGTGTTTAGATAAAGAAATAAAATGTAAACATGGAAAAGCAAATTTATATGAAATATTTAGAAAAGGTGTGAACTCCTAGGAAGACATATGACTCTATAAAAGTGACAAAAATCGAAAGGTGTGACTGATTCTGATAAGTGCCTATTTGTTTTTTAGTTGAACAATGATAGACTTTTAATTCATTTAAAGATTTTGTTTTTTTACTTATACTAGTGTCTTACCCGTGCGTTCGCACGGGTACCCGTCGTTTTTGCGCATTGTGATTGAGAAAAATAAAAGATATTAGTAAAAGATTAAGTTTTGGGTAAAATTGAAAAAGTTATAAAAATAGTAATATTTTATTTAACAAATTATAATGAAGGAAAAGTTTTAAAAACGAAAATTCACGAATTATAATGAAGAAATATTCAATCAAATTATATAATTCAATTAGTGATAACTATTAGCCCAATCTCAAACTATCAACTAAGGAGAATCGATTATTTTTTGCTAGCTAAGGAGAAAATTAATTATTTTGGCTCAATTATAACTACAAACTATCAGCACAATCTCAAACTATCAGCTCTGTCTTGTAGGCCAATGAGAAACCACTACAAACTCCATTTATAATAATGATTCATTCAAAATGCATAATTAATAGAAAAATACTTTGACCAGTTACTTCATGTTCCCGTTAATATTCATTATTTTGATAAGTAACTTCGTATTCCCGTTAATATTTCAAATTTCTTCCCGTTAATTTTCAAAATTTTGATCAGTAACTTCATGTTCTTGTTAATATTCATTATTTTGATCAGTAACTCCTTGTTCCCGTTAATATTCATTATTTTGATCAATAAGTTCGTGTTCCCGTTAATATTCCAAATTCGTTTCCGTTAATATTCAAAAAAATTATCAGTAACTTAATGTTCCGGTTAATATTCAATATTTTGTCAATAACTCCGTGTTCCCGTCAACATTTATTATTTCGATTAGTAACTTTGTGTTCCCGTTAATATTCAAAATTTGTTCCTGTTAATTTTTCAAATTTGGATAGTAACTTAATGTTTTGGATAATATTCAAAATTTTGATCATTAACTTTGTGCTCCCGTTAATATTTAATATTTTAATCAATAACTCCGTGCTCCCGTTAATATTCAATATTTTGATCTGTAACTTCGTGTTCCCACTAATATTCAATATTTTGATCAATAAACTTCATTTCCCATTAATATTCAATATTTTGACTAGTAACTTCATGTTCCCCTTAATATTTAATATTTTGATCAGTAACTTTGTGTTCTTGTTGATATTCAATATTTTGTTCAGTAACTTCATGTTCCCGTTAAAATTCAATATTTTTATCAATAACTTAAAGTTCCCATTAATATTCATTATTTTGATCACTAACTTCGTGTTTCTGTTAATGTTTCAAATTTGTTCCTGTTAATATTCAATAGTTTGATTAATAACGCCATGTTTCCGTTATTATTCAATATTTTTAGCAGTAACTCCATGTTCCCGTTAATATTATATACTTTGCTCTGTAATTTAATACTCACGTTAATATTCAATATTTTGATTACTAACTTCATGTTCTCGTTAATATTCAATATTTTGATTAATAACTTCATGTTCCCGTTAATATTCAATATAGTTTGATCAATAACTTTGTTTTCCCATTAATATTCAATAGTTTGATCAATAACTTCGTGTTCTCGTTACTATTCAATATTTTGATCAGTAACTTTATGCTCTCGTTAACATGCCATTTTTTATCAGTAACTTCATGTTTCCGTTAATATTCAATACATTTAATATTTTGATCAGTAATTTAATATTATCTTTAATATTCAATATTTTGATTAGTAACTTTTTTTTTAATAGAGTGGTATCCTTCCTTCCGTGCCGACTAATCCACCCGAGAGGAGTTTCTTAGGCTCCCCCACGTAGCCTCCGAAAGTTGGTCCCAGGCTCCTTCGATATTTTGATTAGTAACTTCATGTACCCATTAATATTAAAAAAAATTATATTAATATTCAATATTTTGATTAATAACTACATGTTCCCGTTAATATTCAATTTTTTTATCAGTAACTTCATGTTTCTATTAATATTCAATATTTTGATGATATATTTGAAACAAAATTAAATTAATTTTAACATTGTTTAAAAATATTTGATGATAATTAAATTTTTTTTATAATAACAAATATCTTAAATTGACAAATTATAATGAAGAAATATTCTATTAAATTATATAATACAATTAATAATAAATATTTAATATAATTGATTAAACTCAATTTACAAATCAAATATATTATTCCATATATAAAATATTTTAATCAATAGTTAATTATTCCTATATATAAATATTTTTTGTTTTAGAATTATTTATAAAACTATTTAGGCTTAATTGCAACTTTAATCCTCCTATTTTGTCTTTTTCTTGATTTTGATCCCTCTATTTTAAAAATCACTATTTTAGTCCTTTTTAAAGTTTTTTGTGCAATTTTCGTCCCTCTATTTTGTTTTTTTCTGCAAAATTAGTCCCTATTCCTGTCTCTTTTTCATTAGAAAACTCAAAAAGGAGACCAAAATCGTGGTTTTAAAAATGGGGGAACTAAAATCGAGAAAAACACAAAATAGGGGGACCAAAGTTGCAATTAAGCCAACTATTTAAATCAATTGTAAACTTATTCTCGTTATTACATTTAATTAAATGTGTTAATATCAGTACCATATGTGCGTACCATATAATTACCCGTGTGTATCCGTAATATATTATTTTATATTTGGATAGAATTGACCCATTAAAGTTTTAATGGTAATATTTCAATTATATTATATTATATTATATATATATATATATATATATATATATATATATATATATTGATTATTGATGAACTTCTTCAATTAAATTTTAAATTTTATAAATGACAAACAAATTGTATGATTAATAAAAAATATCATACAATTTTGATATTATTTATTCATATATTATTTATGTTTCATTCTATTACTACTTATTCATACATTACTTATGTTTCATTCTATTACGATTTATTCATACAATACTTATGTTTCATTCGATTACTTATGCTTATTAACACCCATAGTTATTTTTAATTTTTTTTTTTAAAAAAAGTCAATAGATCTGATATATTTATTTTATTATATATATATATATATATATATATATATATATATATATATATATATATATATATATATATATATATAACTTTCATATTTTATATTTTAAATAATTTAGAAGTATTAGTAAGAAATCTTATTAAAGTGAAAATAAAAAATAGTAGTTAGTTTTTCTATACAGAGAATGACGATGAGACATGTTGTATTTTAAATATTTTGAAAATATACTTTATTTTTATAATAATATCTATGAATTTTTATCAAAAAACTCCGTACAATATATAAAAGCAATGATATGCCTAAAACATTTTATTAAAATATGTATATAATAATATTTATCCTTTTGTTAAATGAGAGGTTAAAAATCTTCTAACCATATGAAATTTGGTTTCAAAATTATGTTGATAAATTCATTATTTTGGAAAGTTTCTATTAAATAATTTGAAGGAAATCAAGTGAGATAAATTATATTTATTAATTTTTAATGATAATATGATTCACTCAATTTTTGGTGATACAACATCAATATAATTGGAGTACTAAATATATTTGTAACGTATTTATTTTATACCAATTAAGATATTGGTAAGTAATTGATATGATTTTAATGTATTGATTCTATATCAATTAAATTATTCCCAACGTACTGATTTTAAGGTATGGGTCGTTAAAAAGACTTTTATATCTTACAAAGTTAGATAATTTTAGGTAAATCATACAAAAGTACAATATTTACTCAAAATTATATTATTTTTAGGTAAATCATACAATATTGTAAAAACAATATAATTTTGTAAGATATAAAAGTACAATATTTTCTCAAATCTAATAATTTAAATATACATATGGTAAGTACTAAAAGAATAAGAAATCAAAAGTTGCAATCACATGCATTAAATCATAAATTAAAAGTTGCAATCAATCGATCAATAATTACTAAAGATAATTATGATATTTAACTTTTTTATAAGTAAATGATTTATGTCTTTTCATTCTAAACTCTTTATTTACCTAAAAAAATATACTGTTTTTTTCTTTATTCTTTGATTCTATCTTCTTATACATTTCAAAATTATGTATATGTTTTGAATTTGTAATATTTTATTATATTCTATATTTATTTTTTTTGTTCGACCTTAGAATAAATAAATATCAATAATATTTTATAAAACTAACTTTATAAATTATATATATATATATTGATAAACTTAATTTTTTTAATTTGACCTAACTAAAATATTCTTTAGTTATATGAATTAATATACAATATTATGTTATTTATATATTATAATATCTATAATTTTTATAGCTACTAAGATTTAATATAAATATCACTCAAAGATAAAATCAATTAATCAATGAAATTTATTTATTAAAATTTGCAATAATATACCAATTATTTCCATATCAAGAAAATAGGTGTGCTGCTTCATTATTTCAACAAACCATTCTTTAAAATCACGTTCAAATCGATCATAATGCTTGGATTATTATGGATAAGAAGTTAAAAATTGTAATCACATTAAATCAAAAAATTAAAAATAATAAATCAAAAGTTGCAATCAGATTAAATCAAAAATTAAAGTTGCAATCAAGTAAAATGATTATGATATTTAATTTTTGTATAGGTAAATGATTTATGTCTTTTCATTTCAAAATTCTTTATTTACCTAAACAAATATAATGTTTTTTTCTTTACTCTTTGATTCTATTTTCTTATAAATTTCAAAATTATGTATACATTTTTAATTTGTAATATTTTATCTTTATTTTTTGTTTTGTTCGACCTTATAATAAATAAATATCAATAATATTTTATAAAACTAACTTTGTATATATTGATAACCTCAATTTCTTAATTTGACCTAACTAAAATATTCTTTAGTTCTATGAATTAATATAAAATATTATCTTATTTACATATTATAATATCTACAATTTCTATAATTACTAAGATTTAATATAAATATCACTCAAACATAAAATCAATCAATTAAGATTTATTTATTAATATTTGCACTTAAAATATACAAAATTAAAGTTCATTCTATGAATTAATATAAAATATCATGTTATTTACATAGTATAATATCTACATTTTTGACAAAACTTGCGCAAGCATAACCCAGCAATTTCAAGTAGATTCTCCATTGTATATTGACACCAGCCAACTTGATTTCTACTTCTACAGCTCAAACTTTCAGGACAGTCAAAGAAGAATATTTATTTCAAACGAATCGTATAGACGATGTTTTCTACTGTCTGCACCAGAAAAAAATCCAAAACACATATTAGGACAATATTTAAATTGTTACTAAAAAAAATAGAAAATAGGGATTGGAAACAACCCATGTAAAAAACGAACCATATACTATAGAGTGACGCCAATTGGTACTTCAGAATGATACATTACAAATTCAACCTGCAAATAACATGAAACGCCAATTAGTACTTCAGAATGATACACTGCAAATTCAACCTGCAAATAACATGAAAGATATTTTCTATCAAGAAAAGAAAGAAAAAAATGTTAAATTCCGGTTTGTCCATGAATAGTCGTGGGAATGCCTGTAATTGCAAAAATAGTATAAACCAAACTTTTCCACATGAATAGTCGTGGGAATGGTTGTAATTGCAAAAATAGTATAAACCAAAATTTTCCACAATTAGGTTTGATGAACATGATAGATACTGTGAAAGTATGATGGTTATATATAGTAATGATAAAAGTGTTTTGGAACGTGGAAGGTGGAGGGCTTGGAAGGCAGAAGCATTATATGAGGTCATTAGTGCTGTAAGCAGTTGTGAATGTGAATGGCCAGAGAAAGTAAATAATTTGTAACTGCGAGATCATGAGAGGTTGGAGGTTTAAAGTTCAATCCTACAATGGGAAAGGAATGATGTGGAATTTTGTGAGAAGAGAGGCTGATGTGGCATAGCTAAGAGATGAGGAAATGGTAGACTTTTCTTATATGATAGATATTTTGTACCATTGGAGATTAAATTCTCATACTTAAAATCATCCCAATTATCTCACTTATTTCAACCATTCAACTCAATCTTCTTTTTTTAATGTAATTTTATGTGTTGTTTTATCTATCATACTTAATAATTGGGTTCTACAATTTATTTAAATATCATATAATATCTCATCGAATTCTAGCTAGTTGAAATTAGAGAAGATAATCAAAACTATAATTATTATTGTCAACTTTAATAAGTAATAGTAAGACGATTGAGAAAGATAAAATATTTATTGAAATGTGAAATTTTTTTAAATATTTATAAGGTTAAAATAAATGTTGGATGAATGAAGAAGAAACATTTTAATCTCAATCTATAAGAACAAGAGATATATAAAATTGTGCAAATTATAAGAGGATTAAACTTATGAGTCTTACCATGAAGTTAGAGGAGCAAGTGATTGAACGAGAGTAAGAAAAGAGACTCAATTTACTGAGAATCAATTTGTTTTTATGTTCGGGAAATCATCCATGAAAGCAATTTATCTACTATGACACGTGATAGAGCACTATCTGATGGACTAATTAGACTTACACTTAATTTTTATTGACTTGAAAAATGTATATGATAGAGTGCTTAGAGAAATTTTGTAGAAAAACTTAGGAAAGAAAGGAGTTAGGATTGCATATATTCTATCTATCCAAGATATGTATAAAGAAGTATCAGCTAGTGTTTGCATACAAGGTGAAGAGATGGAAGATCCCCCATTTCAATAGGTTTGTATCAATTTTCAATTCTAAACTCTACTTTTTTACTTTAATTTTAGATGTACTCACAAATTATATTCAAAAAGCTAGCACTGAGGTGCATATTTTTTGTAAATGATATAGTTCTATTTGAAGAGTTGAATGCCGATTTCAATAAGAGGTGGATACTTGGAAAAATGTTTTAGAAACACGTGACTTTCCCCTAAGCACAAGACAGAATGTAAGTTCAGCAAAAGGAGAAATATTTCTTGTTAAATATGTTTGGATCTCAACCCCAAAAAGTAACTCGAAGGGTAGAGTTTTCCTGACATATTTATACAATCAATAGTCCAGAAACCTAAGCAAAGTGGAACTTTAAACAAACTCCAACAACACAAATACCAACTTCAACACCCACCCTTACGCCTAGATTAGGCCTAGATCAAATGTCAATGTTGCAATCCTTAACTCGATTTTGATACCATGTTAAATATGTTTGGATCTCAACCCCAAAAGTTAACACGAATGGTGAAGTTGTCCTCACATATTTATACAATCAACAACCAGGAAACTAAGCAATGTTAGACTTTAAACAAATTTCAACAACACAAATATCAACTTCAACATTTATAACATATAAGTGAAAGTTAAAAATCATATCATCACACAAGTCACATAGTATAAATAGTTTGAATTTATAATTCAAAACGATTGAGAAATAGAAGAGGATGTAAATAGTTAAATTAAAGTTGGGTGGCTGAAACGGAGAAGGATCTCATGGGTTTTATGTGAAACAAAAACATAGGTCAAGCTAAAGGGAAAGTTTTATCAAACTACGATAACACATGTGATGTTGTACGAAACAGAATGTTGAGTGATTAAGAATTAACACGAGAATAAAGTAAGTGTAGTAGAAATGAAGATGTTGTGTTTGACTTGTGATAATATTAGACAAAATAATATCATAAATGACAATATTAGATAATCGTTGAATAATACTTATAGTGTAAAAGATGATGAAAAATATACTTAAGTGATTTGGGTATGCAGAGAGATTAAGATTAAGTATTTAAATAGAAATATAATTAAGTAAAATATTATGTCATTATCAACAAATTGTTCCATATAGTTGACACTATTTAATAAGATAAAATTTAATTGTTATTGTATTTAATAATTGAGTTGCTATGGAAAAAACCAAAAGATTTCAACAAAAATCTATTTCCATACAATTGACATGCTGCTAAAAATATTTAAATATTTTCCTTTATTCTTTCATCAAATTTTTCACATCAAATAACTTTACTTTAATTGGTCTCCAATATTTGTCCATGTCTCCTAAGTTTGGTTGGACCCTCAAACCTAACCCAATGAGAATATATTAAATCATAAAGTGGAGATGGTAATGTTAATTGCAACATTAAGTTGTTTTACTCGGTTGTTTTATATAGCTCAACATCATATTTTATGCTATACTTATAAAATATACTAAAACCTTACTTGCAAACATAAAAAATGTCGATAATTCCAACATAAGTTATCTAGAATATAACAAAGTTATATAAATTAATATGTTATTAATTTGCATATATAACTCACTAACACACATTATAGCTTTGATGAAAACGCTAATTACCTCATAATAACTTGTGAGCAGCATAAAGTCAATTAACAATGGCTTCTCTAATTGCTCCTTCCAAACACTCTCCAATTGAAGATGCAGAAGCTCTTCAAAGAGCTGTTAAAGGTAATCACATCATCTATCTCTTTTCTTTTTTACTTGATTCCGTGTTTATCAAGCTATCTTTAATAATAATAATTAGAATTTGATGATTTCAATTAATGGTAAGGTAGGTTGGGGAGCTGATGAAAAAGCCATTATAGCAATATTAGGTCATAGAAATGGCACTCAAAGAACTCAAATCAGACAAGCATATTATGAGCTCTATCAGGAAGATCTCATCAAACGACTTGAGTCCGAGCTATCCGGTGATTTTGAGGTATATATAATACAACAACAAGTAGTTTGAATGTGAAGATATTTTATGTGAAATTTCGGATTCGAACCCTAGTAATTATATTTTGACAATGCGACAATCTCGAAGAATGTCTTTTTATTATTAAAACTTTTGAGTTCTTTTTGTTAGAGATGAGCTAATGGAGTTGACTTTTTTGATGTATGAAAATTAGAGAGCAATGTATAGGTGGATATTAGAACCTGCAGAACGTGAGGCTTTGTTGGCTAATATAGCACTAAAAAATGCAAACATGAACTATCATGTGATTGTGGAAATTTCATGTGTTTCTTCACCTGATGAGCTTTTTATTGTGAGACGTGCTTATCACGACCGATACAAACGTTCCATGGAGGAAGACGTGGCTACTAATACCTCGGGTCATCTTCGTCAGGTAAATCATATCTACAAAACACTGATACAGATATAGATAGACATAAGCACGACACTGATATGTTGATATTGATAATAACTTTAAAAATAAATAAATTAAACGTAATCACATGTGTTAGTGTCGTGTTGATGTCAGACACTGACACATGTCAGACATCAGACACATATATGTTCAGAAGTGTTGATGTGCGTATGCTACAAAAAGTCGTACATGTTTGATAAGGTGTTGTGATTGATTTTTGAGCAGCTTTTGGTGGGGTTGGTGAGTTCATTTAGGTATGGTGGGAGTGAGGTGAATACAAGATTGGCACAATCAGAAGCTGATGTACTTCATGAGGCTATCAAAAACAAGAATCACAATCATGAAGAAGTAATTAGAATCCTTACAACAAGAAGCAAGACACAACTTGTTGCAACTTTCAATTGCTATAGGCATGACCATGGCATTGCTATCACTAAGGTACAACATAGAACATAGAATTAGACAGACCCTTTTATGTTATCATTATATGTTTGATTTTCTTTATACTTTTCTTCCTTTGCAGAAATTGTTGGATGAAGGATCTGATGACTTTCACAAGGCACTGCGAATAGCCATTAATTGCATCAGTGATCATAACAAGTACTATGAAAAGGTGAGATTTTAAGAAGAAAAACTTACACTTTTTGGAGATTAATTGATAACACTTAAAATTTATAGGATCGAATTGGTAACTTACTAGTAATTTCTACCTTGAATATGTTACATGTAGGTTCTTCGAAATGCAATGGAAACAGTTGGAACCGATGATGATGCCCTCACCCGAGTAATCGTTACCCGGGCTGAGAAGGACTTGGAAGAAATCAAAAAGGTCTATTACAAGAGAAATAGTGTTCACCTTGAGCATGCAGTGGCCAAAAAAACTTCAGGAGACTACAAGAAGTTTCTCCTTACTCTAATGGCAAAAGAAGAATAATTGAAGTACTTTGTTTTAGATACAAGGAATTTACAAACATCAGTAAAAGAAAATCTATAGCAGCTTTGTGTGACTCATTTGTGAGTGAACTATACCTATTGTTTGTGACTCAGCATCATCGATTCATCACATGTATAATCTTACAAAACAATAATAAAATGTATAATGTAATCTATGAAGCACAAACACGAACATCTGACACTGGTAATCATTTAAAAAATTGAATAAACTAATATTCACATGTGTCGATGTCAGACACCAGACACGGAGTGCTTGAGAGGTCTGAAGAACAAAATTTACATATGAATGTCTTAAATTTACAGTATGAAAATGAAGATACTTGAGAGGAAAAAATGTTCAACAATTTAAAGTTAAAACACTTGTATTAATAGATAGAATGAATTAAATTTTATAAACAGTCATGAAATAGTAACAACTAACAATTCTGTTATTAACTTATACAGTAATAACTATGAACAATATGCAGAGATACAAGGATTTTACAAGATAAATTAAAATCTATCATAGATCAGACCTCATCCAAAATGTTGTCTATAGCTTTATAAAGGATGGACGCGACGTTGTCATCAACGGTAGTAATAGCAGTACTGGTATTTCCAATCTCTATCAAAGCTTTGTATGGTTCCTCTGTGTGAACTAAACAAACATTTGTTGATCTGGCGTCATTCGTACCACGTTCCATAGATGCATTAATTCCCATTTTTGATAATGCAGCTAGGAATTTATTCGAATCTAGTAAACCACAACGTAACAAAGAACTATTTCTTGAGCAAGTTTCTTTGTCATTATCCAAGAACAAGTGGTGTCTACCATTTTCCATTAATAGCTCACCCCTTAATCTTGTGACATTGATTCCTTCCTTTTTAAAGGTTTTCCAATAAAACTGGGAAGCCAAATTAGCCGCAATTTTTATCTCTGAATTGTCCTTTTGGCGTGACACTTTTAGAGTCTCAGCTTCCGTATAATACAAAACTGTGAAAGACTTTTCATTTGTGAAACTCGTCTTTAATCTCAAATCTTCAGGGAACTGCAGAATAAGAAATTCAAAAGAAAATGGATCATAAGTTCATCACATGTACTGTCTTATAAAATAATATAAATGTATAAAAGTAACGTTTGTACAATTACCAGAACAGTCTTTGGTTGCAGTGTCTTGAGTAAAGGTTGAACTTTCTGCAACCTGCAAATTAGGAGAGGAAGATAAATACATAAACCAAACTGTCATCAGCATATATTACACGTTTTTTATGGTATTGAACAAAGCCTACACTTTTCATCGACCAGATTTTAATAAAGAAGTGCCATTATGAAAATTCATTCAAATTCTTAAGCAAAGATTGAGTCCAAAAGAGGAAAAATTCTATGAAACGTAATCCAAATGCCTGACTGAAAAAAGCAACTTGCTTAAGGTTCCAGGAAGACCATGAAATCATCCATACATTGTTATTCTATGGTCATCAAAAAAGTTTATTAGGGTTGCATTTTACTTTCTTGATAAGGCTTTCTCTCACCTATGTTCCTGAGGTTACGCAATACTTCCTGATACATATAGCCTAGATGTTTTTCCAGACATCAAAAATTATTTACAAAAACAACACATACATTTATGAGCATATTAGAAGTAACAAAAGTCTAAGGGAAAGGAAATCCTACCCTATTCCAGAGGGAAACAGACATTGAAGAACCTTCATTGCAATAGGCTTGAAAGGTAACAATGCTAACTCAGGATTCACCATATCCTACAGAAAGTAAATTCATTGATTAATTGTTAATGTAATTCCAAATTTATTAAAAGAATGAATTTTGCAAGACCAAACATATCAAAGATAGATTTCTAAAAATATAAATAAATAGAAAAAGGAAAATAAAATGACTCTGATGAAGCGTTGTTTTGAGATATACATTGCACACCTCAAGGATAAGCAAAGATTTTGGATCGCCACACCATCTTCGAAGCAGATGAACAACTGGACCCATACGGAGACTCCAGTGAGGACAAAATACAATGCAGGGTTCTTGCCAATTCTTTCTAAAAGCAAAAAGTTAGTCAGAAAATAATAAAAACATCAAGAAAAACCATCAATAATTATTGCATTCTAAGAAAAAACTAATTTTTTCCAAGCAACTAACATTGCTCATGTGATTTTGCATCAATATTTATATCGTGCAAAAGGACGGTAAAATTGACTAATTATTTCAATAATCAACAGTAGTTCTTTACAGCAGAGAAGAGAAAGGGCAAATAAGGTAAAAAAATCTCACAAAAATTCGTGTGAATGAATATTCGGAACCACGTGAATCTTTTTCTCTTTTAGGAGCTTGACATGCGCAAATAAAGATTCCCCAGAAAATAACTGCAGTATCAGTTGTGATGTCAAACAATGAACCAAATTCATAATTTGCAAATTTTAGCATGCAAGTGCAATGGACCAAATTCATAATACTAAAGGTGCATACTCTTTCTTGTCGTTGTTTACAAAGCCACTCTGGTATGATGTTAAGCCACACTAGTAATTCTTCAGCCACTGAAGAAATTATGTAAATTGGAACCTACAAAATGAAAAATGATGAATACTTCAAAATCAGCAAGCAGGAATCTCAGATTTTGCTACAAAATTCCTTTCACAAAACTATGATTATTAACTCTAATACACTTTACAAACTTCTGAAGGAAGGACTTTGATTTTCCTGTCTTTTCTCTTGCAAGCATAAAGAAAATGGTTAAGTATGCTTTTAGATTTCGATAATTATTTTGAATTTTGTTTTTTTGGCCCCAACAAATTACAAAACTGTAAACTTTTAGTTCCCTCTTAAAGAGTGTAGTTTTGTAATGTGTAGGGACTAAAAAGTTAATACAGGGACGAAAAGCAAAAAATGTGTATTTATATGGACTTAAATCATATTTTACCGAAAGGAGAATGAAAAGAGAAAAAACAGAATGAACACAAGTAAACAATATGTTTAGTCTAAGTCAATATATAGCAGAACCTGAATGCTAAAGAGATGCATTTTACTTATTAGTAGGAACCAGCAACTAAAAAGGATATTGAAATATGGTTTTGCAAGAGTAGTCAAGTCAACAATAACTTCAAACCAGGCTAATTTACAACGCCCACAAAACATATTTCTTATTTCCATCATAGCTTTTTATTAATTTCGAAAAATCATTAATGAAGAACATATCAAAACAAAAAAGGGCACCTCCGTAGCTGAAGCTTCGAGTAATGTTGTCATTTCCTCCAAAAGCTGCAAAATAGTTCCAAGTCGATTAATAGGAATAAGAACCGAACCACCATCTTTGACACACTCTATAGCACACGAGCATATGAAAACTAGTTTTTCCTTTTCTTCTAAATCTTCATCAGAGTTAAGGTTGAATCCATCTGAATCTTGAAAACTGCAGTAATTCACCAAAAAAGTTGATATTAACAGATGACTATTTCAAATAATTCAAGCAATAATTATCAGTGTCTAAATACAACTTGATTTTGTAGGTGAACAATATTTCAAAATCTCATACCTCGACGGTAATAACTTATCAGAAGTTGGATCAGTGTAATTATCACCATCTTCAATATCTTGGGCATCACTCAAGGATGAGAAATCTGAATAAATTAATGCACAAGTCCCTTGCAGACTACGGTAATCAAAAGCCATAGCATGAGCAGAAAAGAAGCAGGAGCTTGAAAGATAAGCAATATCTCCCTTTGGACCATTCAGAGTCCAATTACAACTCCCTATTTCTACACCAGAGCTGAATGCTTTTATAACCAATGTACCATTGTAGCATACTTCCTGAGCATAATTAAGTGTGTTGATCTTTAGCATACAATCCTTCACATCAGCTGCACTGAGAAATTCCAAACATTATAACCTCAACAACCAACACTTGATATTATTTAAAAAAATAAATGAAAACAGCAAAAACAGTTCACATAACAACATAAATAACAATTCCTTAACAATAACTTGTGCAGCCCTGACAAATGAAGGCCCAGATCACATCAAGGAGCATACGTTATAAAACTGCCCAAGGAAAATGACGGATAGAATTCCGAATGGGAGTTAAGTACTCCCTCTATAACCAATGTGGGATTTGGGTTGTGAGCAGTAACAATCTCATGCCTTCGCGCAGTTAGCCACATCAATAGCCATTTAATCAAGATCGAACGATTCGGATTTTAAGACTGGTATTTTAAATTTTAAAATAATCAAAATCAGCATAGGAATTGAACCGTCCGATCTTGATCCAACGGCCACCGACGTGGTTGACGGCATGGAACTGTGACATGAACAATCCAAATCCATGTTGAGATGGGGTGATTTTGTCCAGATTTATATAAACAAACCTCCGGCAATATATAAGTAAACAACAGTTGAATGTGAAAATTTTATAATTAGTCGATCACAAGATAATAAGATAAAATCAGTGCATGTAGTAGTGAAGCATATTTCTTTTTGGACGTAAAACATTTAGTCTATTGAGTTTGTTACAAAATGTAAATTAGATAAAGGGTATATCACCTGTACATGGGCATCCAACCACCCAACTCCACTCCATCTTTTCCTGCCAATATTTCTTTCAATACAGAAGGAAGTATTTCAAGTTCTTCCTGCCTCAGCCATGGAGGGAAATTAGACTCCTTCGATCCGTAAAACTGCATAAACTCTGCATGCATTGAGACAAGATCTTCCATCATTAACTGGCCTAGTCTTGCTGATGCTAGGGTTACATAGATCTAACCAATTAAACAAACAACAAAACTAAGCAAGCAGTATTTGGAGACGAAAATGGTCACATAGTTCAATTAATAAATAAAATCGTGCAACATCAAGCAGAAAAGGAAAACTACCTTAGCTGAGAAACCCTTCTTCCGAGTAAGAAAGGGCAATCCCATAATACCCATTGGGCTGGAGATTAATATGACATCAATTAAAGAGGCATTCCATAGATGCAAATTATTAACAGTCTTGTACCAAGGTTCTGCAAAAATTAAGCTTTTAGCTTCAAGGAGATCTTCAATTTTCTGTCGCTTCTCATTGTTATTGCTTTCTTCAAACGACAAGGCATCCAAAGAAGTAGGTACAGGAGAGAAGGCCATAAGAGCAGATAGATCTAGAGGACAATCCAATAAGATCCTAATCCCACAAAAACTCAACATGTGACATGGTGGGAAGTGAAAGCCTCCTCCCTTGCTCAAACATGTCTGCAAAATGAAAAGGAGGAGAACAAATAATTTAAATCATGAAGAGAATTTTCTACAAACAAACACATTAATATAAGATTCCTTCATATGCCACTAAATGGAAAAACAAATATGGTGACTCACAAGCTTCATAGAGGATGAAATGGATAGCCTCTTGTAACTTCCAGCAGAAGGTAGCAACGACTACAGAAGAACAAGAAAAAAATGAGTCATCCAAAACGAAAAACGGATCATTTAAAAAGGTTTAAATAGGGTTTTCATCCCAACAAATATACAGCTTTCTTGTTTTTCTCCTTGAATACATATTTCTTTTGTTTTAAATTTTATCCCTAAAATATTTGTTTGAGTTGGAACTGATTTTAGTCCCTCCATAATGAATAGCAAACACATAGTACAAGATATGTTACAATATGAACAACTTTATAAAAGCAAATTGTCATTTTTGTAGAAATGTAATGAAAATACAAAGACAGCCAACGAATGTCTTTTTTATTTATCATTATAGTTAGCGCTGTCAATTTAGGAGACAAATAAATTTGAGCCTCAGCCTACTTAACGCGGAGGCCTACAAAGTCTATTGAGAATAATGAGCCCCTAAATCTATAGGCTCCAAAGTTAGAAAACCCCAAATTTTAAAAGGGGGCCACAAGGCCGCAAATAAAAAATTAATAAGTTTTTTAATTGGGATGAAGAGCATATCAAATAAAAACCATGTTAATTGATATGGTTAATCAAGAACATAGTTAATCAAAAATCAAAAACATAAAAACCAAATCAAATAAAGACCATATCAATTAAACATAACACATAAAGACCATATCACATAATGAAAACTAGTGGCTTATCACACAAAGATCATATTAAATCTTGCAGCAAAAGCTTACATATAGAAGGAAAAAAATGGTTCCCGCTTAAAGACTAAACATGTAAAATTGATACTCCAATACACATGTGGCTTCAATATTCTTAAAAAAAAATTTTATCACACCTACAACCAAATTCAAAACTTATTGTTTCTTCTCTGCTTGTGTGACTTTAACGCAATAGGGTCACATCCATGGCAACGAGCAGAGCAGAACATAAAAACATAGAAAACAATAATCCTAAAGAAATATCGATTGTCAGCTACATTCTTACAAAAATCAGTTAAGGTGGTGAAATACATTAAACAATCAATTTAGCAGCCAAACAAAACACTCAATCATTCTCAAGAAATCTTGTACATGGATGAGTAAAATGAACTTACACCCAGGCAGCAACTTTAACAGATTCAGTGGAGTCAAACACCAAACTAAGCTGCTGGAAAAAATTCTTGAAGTATTGAATCGAGCTTGAGTAAAGCAAGCTTCAAAGAACAAGCAAAATTTTTAAGCTAATGGATGAAAAGCAACGGCAAAAGCATATGAACGTCGTTGAGGCATTTCCACAAACAGATTGTGAGTGCTCATATTAAAGAGAAAACTAGAGGTTAAAGAGAGATGGGGAGAGAAGAGTACCTCAGTTGAGAAAAAAATAGACCTGTGGAGGAGAAGAGACGACGGCGGCACAAAGGGGGTGACGGCAACACAAAGGGATTTACGGCGCGAAGACGGTGGTTGCTGAACGGGAAAGGAGATGAAGCTTGTGCTGAAGGGAAACTAATGAAAGGAGATGGATTGAAGAAGAAAAATTATGATTTTTTATAAGCTTTTTTAAATATATCAGATATTTAAAAAAATGGGCATCGTACTTTTTAAATAGGGGTGTTCAAAATCAAACCAACCTAATAGAAAATTACAAATCAAATTAAACCAAATCGAAATTGCAAAAAACCGCGTTTGATTCGGATTTGTTTGGGTCATCTTTTAACAAAATTGCATGGTTAGGTTCGGTTTGCGGTTTGTATTTTGTAAACTGAACCAAACCGAATCAAATTGCATTATGTTACGACCTAACTTTTATTTAACTCACATTCAACCCAAACTTAAACCTATTTTACCTTAAACTTATAATTATGAACAATTTTCTCATCCTTACACATATGATTTCAGTCCCGATCTTATTAAATCTCTAACAGTATTATTGCCCCTTCTTTGCCACATGCATGTTCCCTCTTCTTTTATAATCTCTACTATCTTATATTCTTTCTTTTTCATCTTCTCATTTTTATGCAAATGTTCCATATTTCAGTTTTGTTTTTATCGCACATCTTTTCTAATCTCTCAGCTCTTTTGTTTTTTCTTTTTCATCTTCACTAATATCTCGTCTCTTCTTTTCTTTTTTGTTCATTATAATAATATTTATATTGTTTTATGCTATTATTTTATGTTTATTATTTCACTTTTTTCTAATTTAGTTTTTACTTAAATGAAAAGTTGTTGTCAAAATATGACGAGTTTTGTTGTTATTTAATAGTGTATGAATGTCTAAATACAAAACTATGTTGTCATTTATATGTGTATGTATCGCTCAATAAAATATTTGTAAAAAACCGAACCGAATCAAACCGCATTGGTTTGGTTTGCTTTGGTTCGGTTTTTTCTAAAAGCCAACCGAACCAAATCAAACCACACGATTTTTTCTCTTACAATTCGGATAATTTTTTTCGTCAAAACCGCACCGCGAACACCCCTACTTTTAACATAAATTTTTTATTATTGGTATAAAATCATAGATTTTTGAAAAACATTATGATTTTATATTAGGTTTTTTTAAATCTATTGAAGAACTACAAGATATATTGAATTTATAAAAAAATTGTTTGGATTAACTTTTTTTTTTTGTCTATTGAATATGAATTACTAAATTTGTAAACATTCAAAAAATTATAAAATATGTCCCATTTATTAAAATATTAGGTAGTGTTAGATTCGTTTTTAATAAGCCAAACTATTAAATTTTAAAAATTTTGATTAAAATATATCAAACTTTTAAAAATATAATAAAAACTCATTAAATTTTTAAAAATGCAAAAAATTATCTGTATCGGTAAAAAAACTATCATATTTTTATAATGTATTGTCAGATTTTTTTGATTTTTAATGTTTTTTAGATTGAAATTTTTCGACCTAGTATAATTTGGATGAATTAAATAATAAAAAAGATATTTTGGTCAATATAAAAGTTAAGATGGTGGCCAGACAAAAAAAAAAGGATTCTTATTCCATTCCATGATTTTAAGAAAGACTATGCAATTTCATTTTTGCCTCTCTAAAAATCAGGAATATATTTTCGGTACGTACTACATTTGTCATAAATAGGTCAAATGTGGTATAGGCCTTCATAATGTAAAAACCATATCGAAGATATATCCACGGTTAAGAACCAGAAATATAACCCTGATTAGTAGAGCGGAAATTTCTGCCACCTTACCAATTTATATATAACCGAAAGTATACTTCCGGTATTATGAGAAATATATATAGCTTAAAACAGTAACCAGCATGGTCACCTTTTAATCATACCATTTCTTCAACTATTCATTAAACCTCTAAAAATCCTTCCATACTCCATCTATTTTTTCACTATAAATCTTCATTTTTGTGGCTCGTCATATCAAAAGGAGTTCAAGGAAGTGGAATTTATGGTAAAGTTTATTTTATTCAATCCCCATTTCACATATTATGATATTTTTGAATTCAAAAACAGGTGATCCGCTGTCGCGCGCGGGTCAAAACGAGTGATTTTAAAAACTATAGATAGCGACAATGACTCGAGTATCGTATCGCAAGGATTCTTGTTTCGTTATTAATTAATAAAAAACAAATTTGGGGTTTATGGTTTTAGAATCAATTTATAAAACAAAGTAAATAAGTGTCTATAAAATAAGCTAAAATGGCTAATCCTACTTATTCGGGTTCCGACTTATCATCGGCTTGTTAGCTGAAGATTTCGTTTTGTGTTGTTTATCCTTCGAAAGGGTTGAGAATCGAAGGAAAGATGGTTACTGATGACCATCCCTTAAAAAGTAAAAGAATGGCTACTGATGGTCATGCTTCGGAAAATAAAGACTTTTAAGTTCGATGAAGATAAGTGAACGCTGAAAGATTAAATGAAAGCATATGTCTTCGGGACTTAGACAAAATTCATAGAATATGTATTCAAGTATTACTACTTAGCGTGTTTTTAGTAGTGTTTGTTTAATACACTGCCACGCGTCGAAGATGGACTCAGGCGGGAAGATTTGAAATTCGAAGACGGTTTCGTAACCGTTCAACAACAGATGGCTTCGCTGGAAGTTCTGATGAGAAACGTGGCAGCAGATTAGTGTAGGACCGTTAAGGTCGAAACTAGTATAAATAGGAGTCTTAGTGTTAGGATTCTGTGTGTTCATTTTGTACAAATCACTCACATATTTACTCAAGTATCAAGCGTTAAGAGAAAGAGTTCGCTGAGAAAATGTACGTATGACACCACCATTTTAATACATGTGTATTATATTCTTGTTTTTATCTTTCAGAATTACTGCATTTCGTTTACTTCTTGCCATTTACGTTTCTGCATCTTTACTTTAACGTCATTTACTTTCGAATTACTTTCATGCTATTTACTTTCAAAGTCTTTTATATTTCTGCAGTTTAAGATTCTTTATGTTTCAATTGTCCTTTTAATTTTTTATGTCATATCACTTCATTGAGGTCACATTTATATATAACGAAGTGATTGTCAAGACTATTTGTCTTGTAAATCGAACAACGCTTATTGAAGAAGACAAATAATGAATATGGTTCGAACAAACATTGATAACAATCTTCTTGGCTATGTGTCCTAGGATCAATCTAGTCGATCCTGCAAGTAACCAAATCATATTTATTATAGTTTGGAAGACTAGCGGTTGTTTACCGGAAATCACCGTAAACAAATTGGCACGCCCAGTGGGACAGTGTCAAGCAGATTGTTTTAATCAATTGCTTTATTTTTGTCTAGACAATATCAAGATCTTGTATGAACCTTAGGAACGGTAAATTAAAGAACAGTGCACAACCGATTCCCAAACAAAGGTACAACAGGAAAATGGTCGTTACGGCCAGTGCAGGGGGTAATCAAGATCCCCCACAAGGTTCAGGATCAGGAGCGGCAAATTCGACTTCTACTCAAGAAGCACGAGATGCAACGGGTCCAAATGGATCGAGACCTGCAGATAATTCCCAGACTATGCCTGAAAATAATACAGCACCCTCAGGGACTGTTCCAGTTTCAGTGTCGACAACCGCACCCTCATCCACAAGCGCAGAGGACGTATTGTTTGCTTCGACAAATGCTGCAAACAATTTATTTGGTCAAGGCACGAACTCCGATTTCGAATGGAGACCAAATAATCCATACGGAATGCCATACCCACATGGAACAGGCGTACGAGGGGCAGGACATATATATCCCCCAACTAACAATGCGACATTCTCACCAAATGTTAGTTCAGTGGGTCGAAGTGCACATAACACTGGTTTCTCTAC